>NC_072738.1:14932505-15028003 GCF_026930045.1 Uloborus diversus
CTATATGCATATTCTCGTGTGTACTCGAACATACTTGTATATACACGTACTTTCTCGTATATGCACGCTTAAATATGTATATAAACGTAGAAATACAAATGTACCTCTTTACACGAGTATACTCGGGGTAACACATATCTATACGCATATTCTCATGTGTACACGTATATACACGTATCTTTGCTTGTGTGCACGCATAAATATGTATATACACAATTAAAAGCAAATTTACCTCTGTACACGAGTATACTCGGGGTAACACGTATCTATACGCATAATCGTGTGTACACGTACATACTCGTATATACACGTATTTACTTGTTTATAAACGCATAAATATGCACATACACGAAGAAATACAAATGTGCCATGTTACACGAGTATACTCGGGGTAACACATATCTATACGCATATTCTCATGTTTACACGTATATACACGTATCTTCGCTTGTGTGCACGCATAAATATGTATATACACAATTAAAAGCAAATTTACCTCTGTACACGAGTATACTCGGGGTAACACGTATCTCTGCGCATAATCGTGTGTACACGTACATACTCGTATATACACGTATTTACTCGTATATACACGTATTTACTCGTTCATAAACGCATAAATATGCACATACACGTTGAAATACAAATGTGAAATGTTACACAAGTATACTCGGGTTAAACACGTATCTATAAGCCTATTATCATGTGTGCACGTACTTACTCGTATATACACGTATTTTCACGATATGCCTGCATAAATATGTATATACACGTTTAAATAGAAATTTACCTCTGTACACGAGTATACTCGGGTTGACACGTATCTATATGCATATTCTCGTGTGTACTCGAACATACTTGTATATACACGTACTTTCTCGTATATGCACGCTTAAATATGTATATAAACGTAGAAATACAAATGTACCTCTTTACACGAGTATACTCGGGGTAACACATATCTATACGCATATTCTCATGTGTACACGTATATACACGTATCTTCGCTTGTGTGCACGCATAAATATGTATATACACAATTAAAAGCAAATTTACCTCTGTACACGAGTATACTCGGGGTAACACGTATCTCTACGCATAATCGTGTGTACACGTACATACTCGTATATACACGTATTTACTCGTTTATAAACGCATAAATATGCACATACACGTAGAAATACAAATATGCCCTTTTACACGTGTATACTCGGGTTAAACACGTATCTATAAGCCTATTGTCGTGTGTGCACGTACTTACTCGTATATACACGTATTTTCTCGTATATGCCTGCATAAATATGTATATACACGTTTAAATAGAAATGTACCTCTTTACACGAGTAAATTCGGGGGTAACACATATCTATGAGCATATTCTCGTGTGTGCACGAACATATTTGTATATACACGTACTTTCTCGTATACTCACGCTGGAATATGACGTAGAAATACAAATGTACCATTTTACACGAGTATACTCGGGGTAACACGCATCTAGACGCATATTCTTATGTGTACACGTACATACTCTTATATACACGTACATACTCGTATATACACGTATTTACTGGTGTATGCACACATAAATATGTATATTTACTTAAAATTTCAAATATACCTCCGTACACGAACATACGCGGGATAACACGTTTATATACGTATATACCCGCACGTAGTCGTATGTACACGCATTAACTCGTGTATGCTTGCATAAATATATATATACACATAGAAATACAAATGTGCCTCTGTTCATGTGATATTTATATTTTACGAATGTAATTTGAATTAAAAAAGTAATCAAATCAATTTGATTACTTTTAATCTGATTACTTTTAGTCTGACTAAATTCAATCTGATTAATTTAATCTGAACTAAATCAATCTGAACTAAATTAGTTTTTTTAGTCAACTAACGAGTTAGTTTAAACTAACGTTAATCTTCGTCTGCAATTGAATTAAATTTTTAAAATATTAGTCTGAACTAAATGGGAGTCAGATTACTTTAGTCAACTAATCAATCAATTACAAATTTAGTTGATTTTTTTAGTTGATGCCCAACACTGCAGCGCAGCATTTCGAGCTAACAACACTTGCACTAAACATGGCGGACAGCGGCGCGCCGTTGTCCAATCTCTCCGTATATAGGATCTCTAGAATGATCTGCTGGAGTAATCATTCCAGGTGCAGTGTAAATTCTAATGATCTTAGTAGTGCACCAGGTAAAGAATTGAATTTTCCAAAGGATACACTTCCATTGCGTTCTACTTTTCTATTAATGGTATATTATGCAGAACTAATTTCCCCTCGTATCCCTGGTCTTTGTAGGACCTTGGGTGTTTCAAGTGTGATTCTGCCTACAGTGAACTTACGTTTGCTGCAGTCGATTTTCTAGACATACATGCTATTTTCACAGTATATTGGTTTGGCTACCAGTTTTTAAAAATATTAATAACGTATTAGTTTTAATTGGTTCATTTCATAATTGGGTTTGTCAACGAGTAAGTTGAAATCACGATGTAGCCCTGTATTACACGAAGGGCTACTAATAATAAAGTTCCAATGGGATAAATTATATGGTACCCTAAACATGGCTTTTAGCAATGCGATTGGCTTATGTGCAACAAGTGCAGGGTAGGCCGATCGCAGGCAGCCATGGCTTAACATCCCCTACGTGAACAGCAGGAACCCCTCGCGATGTAAATTTGGATTCCTTACCATCGACGCATTAGGATTGATTCAGAGATGTAAAGTTGTTGTTTTCGTGCACACGGAGTTTTAGAATTTTGATCATATTCAGGGCCTGATTACTGAATAGGCCATGGCCAAGGGGCCCCAAAATGGCTATAACTCCTTTTAAGCAATGGCTAAAATTGAGAGGTTTGACTACAAAGGGGCCTTGAGAGAACGTTAAGCCTAGGGCCCCCAGACATATTAATCGGGCCCTGATCATATTAAAGGTCCAGACGAGAGATGGAAACACATACAGCCTTGACGAATTATAACCATCATTTGATCTATAAAGACTACCTCTACAGAAAACACAATTTAATTAATTTAATTTACGAACTGTGGACAAAGCTACGCAGCTATTTCCAGGAATGAAACCAGACGCACATGCCCTACAAGCTGAATTAGAAATCCTTTGTGACTTAAGCAAAGAAAGGGCCTGTTTGAATAATGTCTTCAACACAACGGAAGAACCTATTACCGCACTAGCATCTAAAGACGAATGATTTTTCAGCAGATTGAAACTTTTTCCAAAGTGTCATGCGATCAACTATGGAAGATGACAGATTAAATAGTTTAATGCTTAATTCCTGTGAAACAGACATAGCAGAAATATTGGATGCTCAGGATACAGTAAGAAATCTAATGGGACAAAAATGCTAAACGTTAGCGCAAGTATATCTAGATATGTATAATATCAGTGCTTACATCTTTTCTTTATTTTTTCCGATCTTTTCATATTGTAAAGTGCCAATCGATTAACGTGATAAAAAATAAAAAATCATGTACGGCAGAAAAGGTAAAAATTGTCTAAAGCATAACATATTTCCGTTAAGGATATTGTAACAGATCCGGTGCAGCTTCAACTTTCTTGAAAGGACTTCACAGTTCTTGAGAAAAACCCAGGAAATTTATTTACTGTATGTACAGGAAAGATCGTCAACAAATGCTAAATTAATCATCAGCAATTAAGCAAGTATCACTCAACACCGTAAACTCGACGGTTACACACGTATTTACTTCCAAATACGAAAAACAACACAGCAAAATGCCTCGCAATAAACAGAGCTAATACACTCTCAGTACAAATTCTTAATCGAAACTGACTTTTTATCATGCGGGCCGCTATTTATACACATCGAAAAGTTTCCACAATATTCCAAAAGATTCCCGAAAATCGTAGACCGTTATTTTATTTTTTTTCCATTCACAAATTTCATCATTCAGAAATGAGAGGGCCGTATACTTCAGCCGAATGTACGGGGGCTGTATATTCATTACAAGAAACTATTTACAGGTTACGTTACTACAATAATTTTAGATGAAAGATAATTGAATAAACCCCAAATTTAGTTAGATTACGACAAATCAATCACAAAAATAATTACTACTTACAGAATTTGTAACAATATTGTTAGGTTTCTGTTCTGTTACTTAAAGCAAAACATATTGTAGCTCTCAATGCAACAAATATAAGTTGGAGTGAAATTTATCACAACTTCAAGTAAACTTAAAAAAGAGTTTGTACAGGAGTAAAATCAAGTATCAAATGTAATTTTTTGAAAATAAAATAGTGTTTTTCAGTATTATATTGGAATGATTGATCCATAACAATCCAAAACTTGTATTATTCATTAAGATTTCGAACTTTAGTTTGTTTTTTGTTAATTTCGATTAGTTTGCTCTAACTAGGAGGTTTAACTCTATTGATGCTCAATTTTTGAGTCAAATTAACTATCAATGACGGAAAACTAATTTTAGTCTTTCCGATTTCCTTATTAGATGGTGAAGTAGAATAAATATTTTTTCTAACAACAGTGGAAGCACTGAAACTAAAAACTTTAGGAAACCGCAAATGTTTTTCGTTTTGACGAGAATTTCGTTTTTGAATAATGAACGAGCAAATGCGACCTTCCCTGCCCCTTCAGTTTTTAAATTATCAACCCTGTGTATCAGGAGCAGCTATCTGAAACTGTAGCGCCATCTATTATGGAAATTTCGTACTACTAACAATCATTCATTTCCTTTATTTGCAGCCAACGTTCTCTTGTAATTCCATTTTCTAAATCATCAGACCATTTTGACCAGATCCTATAATTTCGTCCTTCTCCGAGAAGGAAAACTCTGGTTGCGATTTCGCGTTCCTGATTTTCTTAATGTGATGCTGCATGAGAGTGCTGCTGATTGCTGGAAGTGGTGCACTCTACAACTTTGAGTACTTTTAATTAGTTTTCTAAAAATGCTATCCTTTTCAATCGGTATTGTGTTCGAAATTGATATTGAGGCCAAAAGAAAATTGTTACAATTATTATGATACAAATCGGTTGATGACAGAGAAAATTTCTACCAGTATTTTAAAATATTAGTAAGCATATAATTATAAATTTGGTTGTTTACGGACATCGGTAGTGGAATTGCGCTCCTTCAAATCCTTACACGACGCTCTTCCTTAACTTGAGGGAACAGCTATGTTGAAAAGTGTGGAAGGTTCTATGAGGAAACCTTTGTATACAAGAAACAATTACTGAGAGATTCATCACTTAGAAGTTATCAGTGAAAAAGTCGCGTTTTACGTTATACTAACGGTACCTGCACGGCCTTGCCTGGAATATAAAATTGAAAGGTCATTTGGTTCGCCTGTATATTTACAAATAATGGATGATGAATTTCTCACCAATTTGCTGTATTCATTCGCTCACCTATGTTACGGTTCCACGTTATGATAATTTGGTAATTTAATCGTCCACGTTATGACAATTTGCTCGGTAAAATGTTCTTAAAATTTTAATAGAAAGAGAACAAAATTAAATTTTCGGAAAATCGCATCGAGGTGCACATTTCCACGCTACAAACTAATTCTGTTCCAAATTTCGTGAAAATCGACCGAACGGTTTAGGCGCTAAGCACGTCACAGAGAGACATCCAGACAGAGATCCAGACAAAATTTGAGCTTTATTATTAGTAAAGAAGTAGACTTGCCAGTCGTTTTTGAAATAATAACTTATAGGCTGTGGGACGAAGGCATAAAAGATGCTTAGAAACATGGTTCCGTTTGCCAATTTCGGGGACTAAAAAAAGTGATAGTTTTCTGAGTCCTGGCTGTCTACAGATAAAAAAAACTCAAAGTTCCCGAAAAGAAATACTGTCTCACAATTTTTTTACAGACCATTAGAGATACACAGTAGTAAAAATGACAAGCAAAATGCGGAAAAATTTTAAATACGTCAAAACTATTATTCATTTACATTTAAAATAGTATGCATGTACATTAAAAACATTATGCAGGTGCATCAATTTTTTTTTTTTTTTTTTTTTTTTTTTTTTTTTTTTTTCAAGAACAAACATTTCATTCTGAAGTATCATCGTCAGAATAACTGAATTCATCTATCTAGTTTTCATGTATAGAGTTATTTTTGTAACGAGAGTTTACACGGCTACTGTCCCTAGAGCAAAATTATGTGCATGAACAATTTTACGTCTTGCAGTTTTCTGGCATGCACAGTAGACTAGTTTTGCCTATTATCTGGTGCAATAGAAATAGTGCTCCATTGTATTTCAATGCTGACTGCATTAATGTTACGTAAAATGGTCTGATGAACTGGGAGCATTGATTAAATCAGTGGTGCTCAACCTACAGCTCGCGGACCAAATGTGGCCCTCGAAGCTGACCCATGTGGTCCGTCGTTGTGTTCAGCGTTATAAAACGAAAAATATGTTCTAAAACCTCCCAAAACTGTTAATCATCTTCTTTTGGTGTTATGAATCTTGAAGCCAAGTAGTCGTAAATTGATTTCTAAAATACAGATGCAATAAAATAAGAATGTAGTAATTATGACAGCAATTTTTGTTTGCAATTGTCTTTCCTTTCCCTTGTTTTCCTATGCTTTCTAGAAAAATTTAAATCATATATACACTACTCAAAAACATTAAAGGAGCACGTGGTTTTAACAATATTGAGAAAACATTATTCCGGAAACTAATTTCCAATAAAACCTCAATGTTTTCTGAAAACATGAGAATAAAACGTAAACTTTGGAAGAAAATCATTGTTTCTGTCGTCGAAAAGCAGAAAAAGGATACAAGTGCAGAAATCGCGATTTGACAAAAGCCCATCTTTTCACTGTCTGAGCGGTAAAATTCAACCGTTTCATTTTTTTTTTTTTTTTTTTCTTTTTTGATTGGAAAATACCACGACACCGTAATTTACGGCATTCCATGGCTTGTAGAGATGAGGCGAGCTCAGCCCGGGCCCGAAGCGGGCTCGGGCTCTAGAACCGAAAATAGGTTTCGGGCTCGGGCTCAAGCGCAGATATTCAATCGCCAATCTCCATACAAATTCAAAGCAAATAAACATTTTCCTACTGTGAGAAAATAAAAGGAACATTTAAATCAGTTCAATCAATGTCAACTTTATTCCCCACCCCCCAAAAAAAGAAATAAATGAATAAATTAACGCTTATTTATAGCAGTTTTTTTTTTTTTTTTTTTTTTTTTTTTTTTTTGCGATTACTATTGCAATATGTCATACAGTGATGCGTTCGAAGTGGAGCATTTTAAGAAAACTTAGAAACATTTGTTAATGAAGAACATTTGACGTAACAGTTTTCATTAACAGAGATCATGTCAGACTGTAGAAGGCTCAGTTTTTGATACAAGAAAGTATCCTTCAGGCTCGGATTTTTGTCCGAGACAATATCACTCGGGCTCGGGCGGGCTCGGTTTCAAATTTTTGGGCTCGGGCCGGCCCGGGCTCTCAAAAATGAGCCCGAACTCATCTCTATTGGCTTGACGTTTTATCGTTGGACAGAAATCCGGGCAAACACAAGGAACTGTAGCAGGCGATGTTGGAGAGGCATAATTTCATGTTCGTTTCACAGTTCTAGAGGAGTAATGTTCCCAGTCAAATGTTTTCTGCTTCTCTTTTGCTGTATTGCATCTTAATACACGTGTATACTCCATTTTATGCCTTTGCAAGGCTACCCACAACGGTTTCTTCACTTCTGTGAGATAGCTCCGTGCTCCCCTAATTGTTTTGAGCAGTGTATAAATTTTATATATGTTCTGGCCCTCGTGATTTCTGTTACTGGGGGTAAGAAAAGGTTATTCAACACTGGATTAAACTATGCAATCATCGGCAACGAATATTTGCTTGATAGTTAGTGCACAAACAACACTGTAAAAAAAAAATTCCGAAACGTTACTGAGTATTTCCGTGTAACGTTTCGGGATTTCAATGGTTTTAATCCACTTCCTGGAAAAATCAAGTTTTATTGTCAAAAAGTTTCCTGAATTGCTACAAGTTACACGAACGCAGACTTCTCACTGTTGCGAAAATTATTTTTAACTCCCAGTTTAAAGATTAACTGAGCGTATTTATAAATTGTATCGGCTTCTGATTTATTGGGTCCGTTGCACGCTAATTAAGCTCCCAAAGGGAGCGAATAAGTATGGACTTCGTTGTTTGTGCAAGAATTTGCAAGCGAGTAATGCGCTCGATACTTGCTTGTAATTCTGGCTCAGCGTTGGCTATGTTAGCATTATTGCAGAATGATAAAATACGATCAAGCACGCGAGCGTACATCTAATAAAAAAGGGACTTCGGGCATTTAAAAATGGAAACCCTCCAAATTTGCTAAAGCGTTAGACAAACTGTGCTAAAGAGGGACTTTTTTGGGGAGGCAACCATATGTGGAATTTACTGCTTCTACTGAATTCTCGTTCAATCGATTTTGCTCCAAAAAATTAATATTCTTTGTTCCCAAGAACGCGCTATTCTTTCCCTTTGTGAATGCTGGTATCTTTGCAGCCGTATCTGCTGACTAGTGATTGCAATACCGAATACCGGTATTTCTAGCAATTTTGTAATACCTGTATTGCTGAGGTAAAATACCGGTATTTTCGATATTAGCTGAAAATAAAAAGTTTCAAGTAATGAATTTTCAACTTAACTTATTTAAAATCTACTTATATTTTAAATGTAAGGGAGCATGAGGCAAAGTGAAATAGCGAACAAAGTGAAATGGTGAAATATTTACTCTGCGTTTAGCTCTACCTTTCTGGCGTTGTTTTAAGTAAGTAGTACCATATGTATTCTATTCCAGTCAGGGAAAAAATACCACCTTAGATTAAAGGATGTGATAATAGAGGCGATTTTCAAACATTGATACTCATACTGTAATGTTTTACCGTAAGTCAAAAATTATTTTTCTGACTATAAAATGTGATAAAGTTCTTGTTATTAACATTTAAAATATTAATTAAGGCCTCCTAATATTCAATGCAGTATTAATTTAGTTAATATTAAGCTTATTTGTATTTTAAATAAATTGTACAATTAGTCAAGTACATGCGGGGCAAAGTGAAATTGTTTGTTTCATTTACTCACTCAATCATTTAATATAAATCACTTACGTTTTCATTTATTAATTAATTCATTTACATTCCTTCATTTATTCATTCACTTATTTATTAATTTGTTCACATATTTTCGTATTCATTCTTTCTTTTACTCGCTCATTTATTTTTCCTTTTTTAATTGATCTATTCACTTAATTATTCGTTTACTGTTTCATTATCTTTTCATTTATTCATTTATCCTTTTATTTACTCATTCTTTTGATAAAAAATATTCTTTACAATGGAATATAAAATACTTCATTAGAAAAATATTTTATTTTTCACTTTGCCCCATACAAAAAGTGAAAATTTTCTTTTTTTTTTTTTTTTTTTTTGAAGACTCAAATTTAGAGCAAAAAATAAAAAATATTGTTTCAGCGCAACTTTTGTTATAAAATACAATGTTCTTTCTTTATGGACTGTAATTTTCAAAACAAATTTCCGATTTGTTCATGTTGAAAAAACTCAGTCATCTTAACCATTTTCCTTTGCCCCACATTCCCCTACATTTCTTTTTCCATGATATAAAATCAAAATCAATCTATTGGTGTAAAAATTTGACTTCAAAAGCACGAACCAATAGAATATCATTAAACCTAAGTAGCGGAAAGATTGCAAAATAATATTGTCATTACTGGATGATAAATCGTATTTTCGTGTGCTTTTGTGTGCACTGTTTTTATTTTTTCCATCTCCCTTATCACTCACTTTCCCTTTTTGTGAAAGTTAATTTCGAGTGTAATTTTGAATGCATTTGTCCTGCGAACAATTTGTTCGAACCATCAATTGTAGAAATACTTTAATGTTTTTTTTTTCTAATTATTTGTCTCAACTGTACTAAATTTTGACAAAACTTTTCTTTTTAGCAAAACAAATGGTAATTTGTTGTCACCAGTATCGGTTTGTAATTCTGTCTTGCTATTTGGCTTTATACTTGGCAAGATAATATTTAGAAATTATATAAGTGCCTTGAAAATTTGAATAGAGGATCAATAGAAACATATTTTCAGATATTGCAAAGTTATAATTGCAAAGAATTTTTGAATAGAAAGAGAAAACGAGTAAGAAAAACCAACAAGATCAAATTTAGTCAAACTTATTGCATATTTCGAACTAAAGAGCAAATAAAAAGCAAACACACGCCTCTCCTGCTCAAGAGAAAATTATGCTAATATTAGAAAAGTATCGTGTCTCAGAGGAAACAATTAGTTATAAATTAAAAAATAATAATAATAATGTAATACTCATACGCACAATACGTAGGAAACACACACATCCATATACAAAAGGATTTATCCAAAAATAACGCGCAAGAGACCGAATAATCTTGAAGATGAAGGATTTCTTGACAATTAGGGGGGAAGGTTGTATCGCGCTAGAGGGGCAAAAAACCCTCGATGCTGGAACTACGGGAATAATCCCGTGAATTTTTCGGAATAAACCCGGAACTTTGGGGAATTTTGGAAGTAAACAAACTCCATGTTTTTCCAAGTTGATTCTGGGCTTTATATGTAAAATTTTTCAGATGATATCATTGCTAAAAATCTCTTATGTTCTCAGTATAAATGAGCTCTTTAAAATTGGAATTGAATTAAAACTAAAAATATGCTTTTTGAACTTTTTTTTTCAAAGAAATTCAAATTGTTGGTTGGTGTCCAAAAATAATTACGTAAGAATCCCTTACTTACGTGGAATGATATGACTCACCTCAGTGCAATTATTAAAGAGTGCTAATTATGCAAATAAATCATTTCATGGCTAAATGCAGATTGGTAGTGTTTAAAAATATTGTTCCATATTCAAATATATCGGTTAAATATTTAACTGAGAACCAATTTTTAAAAAATCAGTTCAGGGTAGCTAAAGAGTTTATTTGTTATATTTTTTCTAGAAAAAAAAATGTTAGGTAATTTGCATTTACATCAGTAAAAAGCATTAAAACTTTGAAAATGTGCAGGAAATAAGTTAAAATCTATTTAAAAAAAAAAAAAAGTCCTTTCTTTAAATTGTTTCATAATTCCTCTTGGACACAACTTCAGAGCGGCTGCCATCTTATGTCCAAAATGCTCACTCCCCGTAGACCGTAATGCATCTTCTGCCCCAAATATCATAGTACATTGTATCGAAAAAATTAGAAGCTAGTTATGATATTATGAAATGAAATGTGCAGATCACAAATATATGTTTGTTTTCTATCTTTATGAACAAATTTTTGAGGAAAAAAAATTTCTTTGTAAGCGCTATGACGATACGAAAGGATTAGCACCGGATGGCCAGACTTGGCGCTCACTCCGTTTGATGGAAATACGAGGAGAAGAAAAATCAGTCTATTCTTCAGAAATTTCATTCCCTACATTCCGTAGGAAATCTAGAAATTCACACAGCGCAGCATTTCGAGCTAAAAGCACTTGGACTGAACATGGCGGACAGCGGCGCGCCGTTGTCCAATTTCTCCGTATTTAGCAATATGAAGCTGCAGCGCCATCTATGACGGAAATTTTGTACTACTAAATATATGTTATAAAATTTCAGCAAATTCTAGTCTTCGCTTGTTCATCGTCTACAATCAACGTCTTCTTGTAATTCCATTTTCGACACCGTCAGACCATCTCGCCCTGTGCAGGTTGGAAATTTTCCTGACGTCACGCTGTATAACGTGCTCTTTTTCTTTTCCAGTGCATTTAATATCAGCGTTAGAAATTCGCAATCATTGTCAAGTGGTATTGCGCTCGATATTAATACTGCACCTCAGAGCCAGAGGAGCGTAAGTCACACTATGATAATTTTGCAGAAGAGAGGAAGAACTGTCTTCTGGCCCATGCAAAGAATGGGACGCGCGCTTTTTTTAACTCTAGTAAAAAATTGAAAAATATTGTTTTTAAAGAATTACGTTCGCATGCTCGGTGCAGAATAGGTTTCAGCGTACTTATGCACTTATTACTTAATGCACTTATTAACAGAAAATCGCAACTTTTGGACTTTGGTCCTTCTGATTCTGAAGTGCAGAATATGTGGACCAAAGAAAATATTTTTAATACACCTTCGCATTGACTACCAGTATTTTGAAAGAGTGAAGGCTTATTTATATGTAAATTTGCTTTCGTACTCTTATGCAGATATCAGTCTATTCATTATCAAGTATCACGCTCTTCACTCTGTGGAGAACGGCTGAATCGAAAAGAAGATGACAGGGAGGAATGTATATGAAATGTCATCCGGAATCTCGAATATAAGCGCCATCTAGTGAGAGAAAATATTACTATTCATAATCGTCCTTTTAAGCAAAGCAATAGGTTTTTATTATCCTCACATTCTGTGTGTTCCGTTTTTTTAAAGTACATTTCAATCCTCTAGGACATCGGTTCCCAACCGGTGCTTTGCGAACCCCCAGGGGTTCGTGAGAGGTGCAAAGGGGTTCACGAAAATAATATTGAAATGGCGGAATTTTAACATGTTTTTTGAGACTGCAGTCCTCGGCTGGATTGACTGAGCTGGCGGTGCCTTTCTTCCTTAGTCATGGCTATAGGGCGGTGACTTACTGGAATGAAGTCTTAAATTCAAGCGGTTTTTGTTCAACATTTATTCCTTTGTCTCTAGCACATTCGATACTCTTTGCATGAAAATGTCAGCCTACTTGCTGACATTATTGTACGTTAAAAAATTAAGTCTGTCATTACAAGGCGCGAGTTTTACTGCTTTCATTGAAATGATAGAATCGAAGCCATGCCTAAAAAGTTCCACTTAATAATGCTCAGTAGCTCAAGAAAATTCGATTAAACCTGATGGAAACATTACATGGACCATATGCAAGAACATGAAACATCTTTATAGTTATGTTTCGAAGTTTAGTTTCGTTATCATTTTAGTGCGTCGAAGGTTTAGCACACTTCTCTGGGTATAGCTTGAAGTGCTATCACGCTGCTATTTGTCACTATAATTTTCACACTACACAGACTACACAATACAATATGCTTCCAGCATTATTGTCGAAAACAGAATGAATGGCTAGCAACTTAAAAGACCACAGGAAGCGTGAAAAAATAAATTTCTTAAGAAAATGTTCCAATGTGAAGTTTGCAGCAGTGTGAGATATGCAGTAAAAATCAACGGGACGAAATAACATTGGAAAAAGAAAAGATTTTTCTGGCTCCATGTTTTGTATTTTTTTTTTCCCCCTTGCTTATTCTCTCAATTTAGTGATTAAAAGTAGCACTGAAGGAAACAACCCCAATCTGATTAATATTGTTACTACCACTGGTTTCCGTATTCTGTTCTCTAAAAGTTTTGTTCCAAAAAGCGAGAATTTTCTAATTTAGTTGCAGTTATTTTTACGGAGTTTTACTAAATATTTTAATATTTTCATTGAATGCATTTTCTCACGATGAATCTAAATACAAGTTATTTCAATTTTAATGTTTTACTACTTTTAAATGGTTAAATAATTGGGAAAATTTTATTCAAATGTACTTCGATTCAAAAATCATAGATGATTATCTTGATCTTAAGGGAAATGCTTAAAATTAATTTAAAGAATGTGTTCATATTTCACGCATCTTCTTCTCTTTCGAATATTTTCCTAAGTTTTCTTCTCCTTTTTTTTCTCCTCTCTCCCTCTAAGTAATGGATCTTTTATCAATTTTTTTTTTCAATAACATTACATTTTTCAGAAGTCAATTTTTGTTATGTTCGAAAATGTGAGCTAAAAAACCTACCTTTATTCACATAATTATTTTTTTCGATTTTGAGACTTCTTACTGATTTCTATAATATATTTAACACGTTTGTTTTCATTTTAAAAAAAATAATAATAATAATAGAATTTTGCGTTATTGCAAAGATCGCAATGATTCTTTCTTAAGATTCGCTGATGCTACACACACAAAATGCATTTTCTACCCTCCCTAATTTTTCAGAAGAAATAAAATTGTTACAAAATTTTACCTTACTTTTAACTTTTTATTAATTTTTCAAGTTCGCTGTCATTATTGGCAGAAATGACAGAGTTTTAATTTAAAACTTTAAAAAATATTTTCAACCTTTTAAATTTAAGTATGAGTTTTATAAAAAAAAAAAAAAAAAAAGCTAGTGGTACCCGCTTGGCTTTGCATGTAGTAGAAAATTAAAAGATCATTCGGTTCGCCTGTATATTTACAAATAATGGATGATGAATTTCTCGCAAATTTGCTGTGTTCATTTGCTCGCCCATGTTACAGTTCCACGTTATGATGATTTGGTAACTTACTCGTCCACGTTATGATAATTTGCTCGGTAAAATATTCTTAAAATTGGAATAGAAAAAGAACAAGATCGAATTTTCGAAAAATCGCTTCGAGGTGCACTGCACACCCCCATGTTATAAACCAATTCTGTGACAAATTTCATGGAAATCGGCCGAACGGTCAAGGCGCGATGCGCGTCACAGAGATCCAGACAGAGAGATATCCAGAGAGACTTTCAGCTTTATTATTAGTAAAGATAAGTTCTCATTTTATCCTCTTAGGATCCCTCAAGGGTATAAAACCCCTCGTCGGGAGTCAGCTTATCGTCAGATCCCACAGTTACAATACGCCATTAAATAAAGTAACACACATACCAGAAACATTTTGATCTGAAATTTCTGTTGAACTGCCGAAGAAAATTTGTGGTACCAAAAACTGGATTTACCTATAAAAACCCCATAAAAAACAGCTGGGTTTTTACAAGAAGCACTTTTGAGAAAAGTTCTACTTTTCCATTTTCATCTGAATCTATTTCACCACTAACACTGCTATAACGGTTGGGATCCGCAATTGAATTTCCGAAGCATAAGTAGGCGTGATGCGCATGCGCCGCTCGTTTCTTTAACCACTGAAGTGCCTGAAATCAGTTCTTTCCGCAACAGCTACATTATCCCTTACTTTTCATGTTCACGTTCTTCGTTTATACCAGGGAGTAAAAAAAAGGGGGGGGGGGGGGTTGAAGTAAAAATATCTGACTGGGTGTAAACCCAGTCGGATATTTTTACTTCAAAAACTAAAATTTCAAAAATATTTTAAATTCGTAAAAAAATTTACAAATTTCGTAAATTATATTTTAATGTGTATTGTTGCGAGTTAATGTATACTTAATGTCGTCTGTGTTTAAGTGCATATCGTTTAACTTCCTTTTACAAGATTTTTACTTGTGAACGTTTTTCAATAACACATTCTGCTCACATCTGTTTCAATGTAAAAAAAAGTTCTATAATCAGGAAAACATTTTTCACTTGAAGTTCGTGTTATCTACATTTTAGAACGATGAAATGATGTCACCTTTTTTTCAAAATATTTGACCCCACGCCCCTCATTTCTTTTGTCACACTTCACCCTTTGTCACATGTCATGAAATATTCCCTTCACGACATATCGTCGCCTCAGAGCACCAGTAACACATCTAATCCCAGGAATTACACTAAGATATCCTACTGTTGCTCTGAGGCGACGATATTATAAAAATGCTTTCATTTCAACCAAAATGGGGGATGTCCCACTTCTTCCCTCTCACCCCTTGTCACAAACAGTCACAATTTTGTGACCCCGCTCCCCTTCCCCCTGAAGCGCGACATCATTTGTGGATGGCTCCTAAGTTTCCATTTTCCTCTCTACTGAATGAATATTGAGTAGTGATTCGACCTGTCTGCTCATGCATAGATGTTTTACCCAGGACCGGATTTAGAAATTTTAGGGACCTCTGAACCCCTGAAACAATGCAATCGGTGAAAAGTGGTGCAGAGGTGCAACCGCATACCTTTTCTATTATTACATATGCTACAGGTTTGGGTACACTGACGATACCTAAGCATAATGCAAATAGCAAAAAAAAAAAAAAAAAATGCTGCAAAAAAAAAAAAAAATGTGCTTCGTAAATATACGATAGAAGTAAAACTTTTATCTTTTATTTATTTATTTTTTCGCATTCTGAAGTGTTATTTCCCCCGTATGTCTTCTCTCACACCACGCTCTTGTCCTTTTTGCGCCTGCCAAAGTTCTTTTCACAACAAAATAGATTATTAACAATGAGAAAACTAAACAATACTCGATATCCGGTTTTTAATTGTTGCGAAAAAATATTGAAAAATATTAGTAATTTTAAAGTTAATTTTGTCAATAAAAGTTTACAAACCTTTATCATTTGGCGAAATTAGGCGATCCATTCGGCAAAATTATTATCATTCTGTGAAATTTCACAACAAAATAGATTATAAGCAACGAGAAAATTAAACAATACTCGAAATCCGGTTTTTAATTGTTGCGAAAAAATATTGAAAAATATTAGTAATTTTAAAGTTAATTTTGTCAATAAAAGTTTACAAACCTTTACCATTTGGCGAAATTAGGCGATCCATTCGGCAAAATTATTATCATTCTGTGAAATTTCACAACAAAATAGATTATAAGCAACGAGAAAACTAAACAATACTCGAAATCCGGTTTTTAATTGTTGCGAAAAAATATTGAAAAATATTAGTAATTTTAAAGTTAATTTTGTCAATAAAAGTTTACAAACCTTTACCATTTGGCGAAATTAGGCCATCCATTCGGCAAAATTATTATCATTCTGTGAAATTTCACAACAAAATAGATTATAAGCAACGAGAAAACTAAACAATACTCGAAATCCGGTTTTAAATTGTTGCGAAAAAATATTGAAAAATATTAGTAATTTGAAAGTTAATTTTGTCAATAAGAGTTTACAAACCTTTATCATTTGGCGAAATTAGGCGATCCATTCGGCAAAATTATTATCATTCTGTGAAATTTCACAACAAAATAGATTATAAGCAATGAGAAAACTAAACAATACTCGAAATCCGGTTTTTAATTGTTGCGAAAAAATATTGAAAAATATTAGTAATTTTAAAGTTAATTTTGTCAATAAAAGTTTACAAACATTTGTCATTTGGCGAAATTTGGCGTTCCATTCGGCAAAATTATCATCATTCGACAAAATTTGGAGTTCTATCCCCCCCCCCCTTCCGGGGCCGAATTTACATTTTTTGGACTGTGGGGGGAATTGTGAATTTTCGCCCCCTTTCCCTCAAAAAAAAATAAATAAATAAAATAAAAATAAGTTCGGCTCGTCCCAGGCTAGATCCAACATTTTTCAAGCAGTACCAAGATTTTTGAGAACACGCCGTTTCTCAACAACGCTCTCTCATCAATGATACTTTCGCCGGCTGATGTTTCAAGGGCAAACACAGGAAAAGAAAGCAAGATATTGCATGGGGAAATGAAGGAAATGTTGAGGCAAATGTGCCATCGAGAAGTCGTGACCCAATTTAAGGTCGCAATTGAGGTTTTCAACGAATTACTCAATTCACGTGTTTCAATTTGTGGACGTTTTCCTGCAACTCTAAAAAAAAAAAACTTCCAACTCAGTTGAACGAGATTTTTTTTTCTTCTTGACGTGCAAATGTAGTAGAAAATAGCTACTTTTCTTTACAATTGAACAGCTTATTTCTTATTTCAATTTCAGCCATTTCTTCAAATAGCTACTTTTCTTTACAACTGAACCGCTTATTTCTTATTACAGTTTCAGCCATTTCGTCACAGTCTTTCACTCTCCTTCAGACGAAAAAGATTATTCTTTGTTTTAATTGTTAGTTATTTTATTTCATTTTAGTCATCATGTTTTTCAAACACTTTTAACTCAGCATTAAAAGGTGCGGTAGGAATTTCTAAAGTTACAGCACTTGTTTTGCAACTTATTGTAACAAACGATGTGTGTTTGCAAAAATGGGGGGGAGGGGGTATGTGGGTGCGATCTTTTGACAATAATATCGTGCTTACAGCATAAAAGTGGCGTACATGAATGACAGAAAATTGCAAGTTGTTCAATAAAAAAGCATACTTGATTTTTTTGAACAATGCAAGTGATGCCTACAAATGAGAAACGTTTTGAACTTACTGGGTTCCGTTTTACTATGATATGGGTACGCAAGAATGATATATATGTTACGGCCAAAACCCGAAATCGGCCAGTTCGCGAATTGGCTGGCCAATTCGCGAACTGGCCAACATTATCAAAAACGTACCGGCCAAAGCCCGAAATTTTCTTCATTTCGGGCTTTGGCCGGCCAATTCGCGAAGTATCTATGGACGATCGGCCAAAGTACGAAGAGATAAACCAAGACCAGATTGTGCTTCACTGTTAAAAATGTAGCATTTTAAAAGAAGTACTTTTGTGTGCAGTTTTTTTTTTCTTGAAGTTCACTTGTTTCACAAACGAGTTCAAATATAAGGGATACCTCTGTGTTAAAAATGAACTTATAACACATAAAAATATGATCTCGTGTCATTCTGTTTCTATATTAAAGCCATAATAGATATTATTCAGTGACAGTAAATGATGTAACAACGTGATTGCGTAAAGAAGATTGGATTTGCGCCCTTCATATGAACGAATTACATCTTAAATAAATGAGTTGTGTTAAGTGTGCGAATGCAAAGGTAAATTGAAGCAGTGAGAAGCAAGGGATGTAAGTGGACATTTTCAAGTTTTGAGCAAAACGACTATAAAGATAACGTCCTTGGTAGGCTTTCATTTATTTTTTTTTTCTAAATCATGCTGTACAGCAGTATCTACCAGGGCTACTATTACTATCTCCTCACCTACCATTTGTATGCGTTATCTCCAAATTTTTAATTTTGTCGCATACATCCGTTTGCTTTTCACTGCCTCTATTGAATTAAGGACGATCGACAGTCTTTTTATGCTCCATAGACCTAATTTTAAAGATTCTAGATCATATTGTACCAAGAAATATTGTTTCAAAAGATTTTAAAGTATTTTGCAAAGCCTCAATACTAAGGGTTCAATAAAACAAACATAAAGAAAAAATAGCTTTCTTGTTAATATTATTTAAAGACATTACTTTAATGCCACGTTTTGTCGAAATTCCCCTACATGTCCTTATTAATATTTTATACATAAATGTCATTATGTTCATTTTAATTTACACTTAGTATTGTTTTTTTCCCTTTGTAAAACAGTTCGTATTTTTATGAATCAATATTTCGGAAGGGAATGCAATCTGGAAAACTTAGCATATTTTTCTTATTTTTTTCTTTTTACATTAAGGAAAGGTTGTTCTTACTGTCATAGTATTTATTTTAATTCTTCCTTTTTTTTTTCAAACGTTTTTACTCACGTTTTACTGCATTTATTTTATGTTAGTCTGATTGTGCGTATTTTAACTGAATTTCTTTCCGTCTTGCTGTACTTGCAATGCGGATTTTAATTTAAAACTTTTTCTTCTAGAGGATGCGGAATGATCATTTACAGAAATTGTGTTGCGTATTTGAGCTAAATTCTTTTTTCCTAAGGGGGATGAAGGAGCAAGATTTTCCTTTTGTTCTAGATGCAACGTGTTTTTAGTTACCTTCTTTTTTCCTGCGAGGAAGAGCGGGATTATCGTTTAAACGTTTTCGTACGAAAGGTATCATTAATCCATGCGAGTTTGGTTCGCTCGCTAATCGACAGGGTTACAGTTGCGTTGTTATTTGGCGAGTTTGGAGAAAAAAAACTACGGAATTTTTTCATTATTTTACATTTCAAAGCAACTGTTTATGTAATTTAATTGCTTTTCATTTAGTGAAATATTTTAAATTGCAGATATATATTATTATTTTTTTTAGGTTCTCTTAAAAAGTGTATGCATTTTAATATAAGAAAATAATTATTTTGCATCAAAGAGATATGGTGGGGTAGATTTTCATTTATTCAAGTAACTTCCTTTAAATTCTTAGAATGGGAGTCGTCATGCGGATATTGCCTGTAATAATTAAAAGTACTCTCATAATTTTCGAAATGGCTTATCGCACCAACGCAAAGGTGTGAATAGCCCGTCGCTACAGACTAATTGCACGGACTGGGCGCAAAACAGGCTAAATTTCTCCTCTTTACTATCTCGTTTTTAAATTGTCAATTCTACACAATTGAAAGCAGAAAAAAAAATGTAACTTTCCATATCTCAAACTTTTTATTTCCAACAAAGTATATATTTCAAGAAAAAAAAAATCAGGCATGGATATTTATTTAATTTCTAAATGGAAACAAGTCTATATTATTCATGCAATAAGTCACTTACAAAACTTGTGCTGCCGACAATTACCCGAGTATTTGGATTCTTATCACTATTTTATGGCTATTTTGTTTTAGTCATGATTGATTTTGACTTGGAGATTTTCTCTGAGATATGGTTTTGCAAAGATTTTTTGAAGTTTCTTGAGTAAAAAAAAACTAATGATCAGACATCTACCCTTATTGGGAGAAAGGGTGGTAGAGGGATCTTAAACAAAACTGATTTCAAATAGAATTCTAAGGAGGGGAGCACACAACAAATTCCTTACTTGTCATTAGGTTTGGTTTCGGAATGAAAATTATACTATTTAAAATTTGTGTCGCAAACACTGAAAGGTTGAGAAACACGGCCTTATGTTTAATTTTAGCTGGGTCGGTCAAGTATTATGTAAGCAGAAAGAGAGGATCCCGAAAAGCTACTTATTTTCTCTGACAAGAGGTGAGGGGCCACAAAAATTTTAAGGTAAGCATTAAATAACGAAGCAGTTACAGTGCAACAACAAAAAACGCTGGGAAAGAGCATCCTGTGACGTACAAAATGTCATAAAATCTCATGTAAGCAAAAAGGGAAGGGAGTATAGCGTATGTTTATTTTTTCTCACAAGGTGGGAGGGGGGAAGGGGGTGCAAAATGACCAAAAGTTGCTTAGACAATACTTGAATGACCCCTTATTAGCTATCGAATATGACTTCAACTGAAAGTATTCACATTTAGAAGTGCAAATGCGAGAAATACACACTCATAGCTCCGTCGAAGGACTAACGGCAAGTAAAACGCGATCGAAGTTTTTAATAACAATTGGCAGGATCTTCTCAGGGACGTGGTAGCCGCATCTCCGAGCCCGACGAGATGCCATCATGTCAGCCTAATCCAAAACTAGGGGCCAAACTCGGAATCAAAGTAGTATAAATTTTCTTGGTATTGTGAGGAGAGGGGGAGGGGCAGGTGACGATAATGATAAGGGGCTCGATTTGGCTCTCGGCGGCCCTGGACCAACCTCCTTCCTAGTTTCTATCACTTGCACGCCCCGCCTTACCTTTGGAAGTGACAGATATGTCATCTACCTGTCAACCTAAAATCTACCGTAATCATTTCGGGCTTTGGCCAAGGATTCCTGGCCACTTCGCGAAATGGCCAGCCAAAGTAGAAAATGCAATATTAATTGCAAGTATTTCGGGCTTTGGCCAAACCTCTTGGCCAGTTCGCGAATTGGCCAGCCAATTCGCGAACTGGCCGAACTTCGGGCTTTGGCCGTAACATATATATATATATATATATATATTGAAAAGTCTTGTTCTTGTATATAGGCACATTTTGAATTGCATGGCTCATGTTTAATCTTGGCGATTATTTTTCGTTTTGTGCATTGTCACTATCTTTGGGCGAAGCTACATTGAAGGATTAACGACAACGTTTTGCAGATATCTTGATATATATATATATATGTATATTGAAAAGTCTTGTTCTTGAATATAGGCACATTTTGAATTGCATGGCTCATGTTTAATCTTGGCGATTATTTTTCGTTTTGTGCATTGTCACTATCTTTGGGCGAAGCTACATTGAAGGATTAACGACAATGTTTTGCAGATATCTTGGATTAAACTATTTACTTTTTATTTAAAACGAAAAAAAAAACTTTAAAAACAATAAAAACTCCATTAAAATGAAAATAATTCAATCAAATAGTTAAATCATGCCATTCATGCCATTGGAAAGGCTAATTATCCGCCAAATCATTAACGCAGCCATTAAATTTGAGCTTCGGGGTGGGGTGGCGCGCAAAACATACCTCACATGTGTGTAAACTACTGTATTAGGCGATATCATACAGTACTGTATTGGCGATAAAATTATGATTGAAGCCTGTGGGAGGTGCTGATCCTGCTGATCCCCTTTGATTCTACAAAACACCAAAAAAAAAAAGCTAAATAAATAACATGAAAAAGTGCAACAAAACAGTTTTTCAACTATCGTTCAACTCTAAAACTTTCATGAAAATGTAAATAATTCGTTAAATGCGCAAAACCAGCTGACTTTAAAATGAAAAATTAAGACATGTGGTAAGGCAGTAAACGGTATTTTTCTGTTCTCTCCAAGTTTGTAGCCGCCAAGCGCTATTAAAGCGATCATAGTACCTGGAGCGAAAAAAAATAACCCGAAAACTCTGCCTAAATTGCGTTTACGGAAAGGATAGACTAGATGTAAATAAAGAAACACGCCATTTTGACTGCGATAACCCCCGTCGTTTTAGGTGGACAAAAACAACAAATCAGCGCCAAGCAGACCGCGAATATTGATTTATTTTTTTATTTCAGAGATAATCCCGAAAAGTGGCAAACCTTCTAGCAACCCATTTGTTTACTTTCAGTCTATCTTCTCGCTGCACAGAGTATAATTCTAAATATATTTTCCTTCCAGAAGACAAAGAGTTGCTGTTTACCGACGAGGACATCTTTCTCCTTTGCTTTCTGAGGTCGAGAAAATTCGACGTCAAGCGTTCGGCCGAGTTGCTTCGACGTGGGCTGGAATTTGTCGACTCCAACAGCAAACTCATTGACCGCAGCGACGCCTTCAATGTTGTCCGAAAGACGATGGAAGCCAACGTCATCGGTTTTCTGCCCTACAGAGACAGGCAAGGAAAAGCTATTCTCTATTGCCGGGCAAGTAAGAAGCAAGTTTTATCTTATAAAACAGAGAAACGTCTTACGTACAGGGTGTCCTGAAAAAGACTGATTGTTTTCAGGACAAATTTATTACAGGACAACGGTTCATGATGAAAAAACAAATTCTTGCAGAAAATTCATATGGTGAATGCTAATTTTTTTCCCTCAGAATTCCAAATTTTAGTTCAAAATGTTTCAATAGATGGCGCTGCACATAGTAAGCCGGTAAGTCAAAAAAGAAGAATTGAAATTCGCCGATTTTTCCTCCGATTGCGACTTGGGATTACAGCCGACGATTGTTTGAAAATGTTGTTTTGTTATTTTGTTCATTATTTTCAAAAGATTATGATGTAATTTTCTATCTTTTTTTTTATTTACGAGCTTACTGTCTGCAGCGCCATCTATTGGAAAAAATTTCAACTAAAATTTGGAAATGGGGGGGGGGGGGATTTACGGCCCAACACATTAATTTTCTGCAAGATTTTTTTTTTTTTTATCATTTACCGTTTTCCTGTAATAAATTTTTGAAAACAGTCAGTCTTTTTCAGGACGCCCCGAATCTTCAAATATGAGAGTGGTTGTCTGAAAGAATGTTATAATTTTACTGCGATTAGTTCCCTTCTCTTAAAACAAGACAACGGCTTGTATATCTTAAAACATGAGAGTGCTTGTCTGAAAGAAAGTTGTAATTTTACAGCCGATTAGTTCCCTTCCCTCAAAACAAGGCAACAGCTTGTGTATCTTCAAACATGAGAGTGCTTGTCTGAAAGAAAGTTGTAATTTTACCGCGATTACTTTCCTTCTCCTAAAACAAGGCAACGGCTTGTGTATCTTCAAACATGAGAGTACTAGTCTGAAAGAAAGTTGTACTTTTACTGCGATTAGTTTCCTTCTTCCTACCTTTGAACGTAAAGTATCGCGACTAGCATATACAAATAACGAGGGTGGAAGCGGTTGGTTTTCCCATGACTAATGCCGATATCGAATCCGAGTAGTTGGATGAAAGAAAGCGACCTTAACCACCCTGCTACATACAGTGGAGGTGACAGAGTGGTGTAATGGTTAGAGGCTGATCTCTTGCGCCCAAAAGCGTAGGTTCGGTCCTAGCTTCAGTCGATGGATTTTCAAGATGCACAAAATCGGCAACGTCCATGTCGTATGATTAGGCGGCAAGTAAAAGATCCCTCAAGTACTCGTTTACATGTAGTATCTGTTGGTACAGTTAAATTCCTAGTGGTGTTTTGCATCACATAGAGCCTAGGTGCCTCCATCTGGTGGGGAAACTGGGTGTAAAAATTCTCGTGGCAATGGCATCCCATCCAAAGTGGTGCCTTGTGAAAGAGAGGTTGCTATGCCGGGGGACAGTACTAGGTCTGCAAAAGTCAGTGCCTTTTCCGTAGCCCCTTTAGAAAGAAGAAATAAACCTATAGTGGACCAAGAGTGCTGGATCGGGGGTTGATCGGTTCTTAATCTGGAATAAAAAACAGGGCTGTTATATCTAACCAGTTAAACCAAGTCTAAGAGCAGGCACGTGGGTCCCACGAGCGTAGTGTACAGCAGTGGGAAGGTAACGCGAAGAATCTGCAAAAATTAGTTTTTGATATATTTGTCGAAACGCGTTTGTGTTTCCATACGAACATTAGGACAATGGAATTTGACATTTTCTTCGTGCTTTAATTTCAGCGTAAAACAAATAAGCAAGCTTCTACAACGAAGCTAACGTACAATAGATGGCAAAAAAGGAAAAAATGAACAATGTGAAATGTGCTGGAACAGCGCTTTACCTTCCCACCACGGCAACGTTACAAATCCTTTTGGTTGTTTTTTTTTTTTTTTTCCTTTGAAGAAATGAAATAAGAATGTCAACCTTACGTCCATCTTTTCAAAGCATTGAACCAAGTGACGCAGCGGGAGGGGGGTAAAAGCAACCCCCAGAGGCATTGGTTTTAATATAAATGCAAATTCTAATACAGTCAACTCTCGATAACTCGAAATCCCAAGAGACCAGCTAAAACCTTCAAGTTGACGGTAATTCGAGTTATCGAAAGTTCCTTTCCGAGCCATCTTAAAAGTAATTTTTTTTAAAAGAAATAGTGCATAATAGATTGACTACAGCACACATAGTTCGGATAAAGTAATAAAGAATTAGTACTACATAAAAAATATTTTTAAAGAAAATAACTTTTATTAGCAGTTTATTTTTAAAAGCAAATTTAATTGCAGGTTATGTCTTAGCCCAATTTTTTCACTTTAGTTCGCATTGCTTTTGCACGTTTTTTGACGTAATAGTATATTTTTTGGAAAAACTAGGGGGCTCTGCCCCCTGCTCGCTCACGCTTTCAGGCCCCGAAGATTGCTTCACATTCGTATTAAATTCACAAAGATTTAAATCGTCAGTTACAAAGAAACAGACTAAAAACGCATTATGAGCTCCCTTTGGATCAAAAGACCCCTTCCCCGGATTTTAAAACTTGTACCAACTTGCAGAGCCGTAAGGGCTAAGGGGCTCCTGAGCATTGCAAAACTGTAGTTTTGTATATTCATGGTCTCAGTAATATATTATGCTCTTTAGCTCCGGGCTTGAATTGAGTTGAGCCTAAGATTTTCCGTTAAAATCGAAACCCTTAAAGTTTGTGAATAAGAGAAAGAAGAAACATGCGAATCGAAAAGTCGTAACTATGGCAACGCCAAATAAAACATCAATAATTTCATTAGAGATGAGAATTATTCGAACTAGGATTTTTAACGGCTTGTACCTTTTTTTTAGGAGATGGAAGATCAGTTTTTCGACCATCGGTCGAGTTAGATCTGGAGTAAAAAAAGCCGCTCTTTTCAGTGGTATCAAAAAGAAAACTGTAGGACAATTTATTGATAGAGTTAATGAAGAAAATAGTGCCTAAATTTTAGCTAAGCCTAAAATAGTTCGAGCTAAAAACGCGAATAACTCCCGCCGTATTTAAGTTAGAACATTGAATCAAATAGCGTAGAACGCGGAAAATTCTACCCTTTCCAACTATATATAGCATTAATGTGCGCAAGTAATTTTTCATCTCTTTAATATGCAGTAATAGGCAATTTCCGCGAAATTTCTGCTTAAAAAATGAATTACAAAGAAAATAATTCGAATTTTAAAAAATAAAACCCCAGGTGCACGCCCCCGGGGCTCGAAGTAATTTTGTACAAAATTTCAAGCCTGTAGGTGCTATGGGCTCTCCTGGACGCACGTCTGCCACAGACTGAATTTCCTTGAAACCTTACTTTTAATTACTATAAAGTAAAAAGGCTACTTTTTCCATTTTTGCCAAATTTTCAAGTTTTTCTAAAATTAGTAAGCAGTGAAATTTTAAGTCGTCGGCCATGTCAAAAAGTAGCCCAATCGGACACTTTTCAAGATACATTGCAATGCATTAAGGAGCACTATTCTAAATAAGTTACATCACTCCTACAAGCTTATAAGCAAAGCAGTCTGTTAAAGGAGAAAAGCAACTTTTTCCCTTATTTTGGCTGCATTTTCATGCATAAAATGGAAATAAAATCTTCGTAAAACTTCGACTTAGAAGAAAAACATCCGAGATACAGAGACAACTTTGTATTGAAAACACTTAATTATTGTAGGACCGAATGAAAACTTCGAGATAAAGGTATATTTGAGTTATTAGACTTCGAGTTATCGAGCGTCGACTGTAGAGTAGTTTGCGCATATGAAAAGTCTATTTTTTATTTAAAAAAACACCTTCAGTAGGTACTTTTGAGTAAAAAAAAACTCTCTAGAAGGACATTTTGATTTAAAAAGAAAACCTCCAGAAGGTTATTTTGATTGAAAAACCCTCCAGAAGTTAATTTCTGGCTGCGCTAGTGATTGAACCTTAAAATTGACTGAATTTTGTGGTACTTTTTCCTTCTATTCTTCTCAACTTGTAGTCAATTTTTGCATTAATGGTGTCCATTTTGCACTTAATATTATTTTTATTATGCTGCGTTCAATGAACTCAGCTATTTCCCTCCCTTTTTCTTTTGTAAACGTTTCTTTTGCTGTATGTACTGTACACCAAATAAGAAAATTCGGACAACACCTTTCATGGCCTTTCCTTATTGCTTTGTATTCTTTCTCGTCAAGAGCAAAATAAAGCAAAAAGTGAAATCCATTTTCTGGTTTAGTAGCGCCATCTATGAGTAAAAGAAGTAGTCATATTCAAGTATGTGTTTTTAGTCTGTCCACTGATATAGTCAAGGTGACCATTTTATTTTTCTAAAAAAAGGGTTGATAATTTTAGACAACTACACGAATAATTATTTCCTTTTAATTCGCATATTTTTCAGAGTTCTGTTCATTAGAGAAAAGAGCAAATGAGCACTAAAAATAAAGAGTTGATGTCGCATTATATTTTCAATGTGACTTCTTTTTTGCATTCAATTTAAGAATGTTACTTCTCACCTTTTAGTATGCGTAATATAGTACTTTGAATTGAATTTGTGGAATGTTGATATACGTTTAAAAAAAAAATTAAATACATTTGAGAAACCAATAGGAACGGGGCCTAAAAAAGTAAGTTTCTGATTTTTCCACAAAACTGAGTTTTTCCCACAAAGAAAAATTTTTGTAGGAAAAAATATTGAGTTACCGTTTTAATAAAAATAAACGAAAATCGGAAAAATTATTGCTAAATATTACAAAGAAAAAAAAATAAGTCAAACAATCCTTGTGTTAGGCATCTGGGGCATAATATTGTCAGAATTTTGGAGAATCGTATCACCAATTTGTTTCCTGTTAATATATTGGGAGCATTTAAGGAATTCCTTTTAAACCTACTTACTTCAAATATCGTATCCCTCTCTCATGTAGAAGGAGACGTATACAAATTTGTTGCATGAACTACCAGCACACGACCATTTGCTATAGCCCTTCTTTTCCAAATTCACTCCTTACGGGAGTGGATCGTTCCATTTCCCTTACAGGTGGGGAAGGTAGAGATATTCGCTGCTCTCGAAGCAAACTAATGCGCATGCTCAGAAACTTTGCGCTGAAGAGGGGGGGAATTGTCTCTTTTATATTCTGTGGTTACGATTTTGTTTACAGCGTGCTATTTTGCCATGTGTGACCATTTTAAAACAAAAAGGCCGTTTTCAGGGCCAACTTCAATTGATTTGGATGACGACTCGGAACGGATTTTGGATAATGAATTAATGGATACGGATCAAATATTGACTTCAGACAATAATGTTGACGACTCGGAGCGGATTTTGGATGATGAAAGTGGACTGAAACATTAAGGTTATGACAGTAAATTACTGCACCTAAGCCAGGGCTAAGGCAGAACCTCATGCAATATAACATATATTTGCATTAAGTTGATGATTAATGATGCAGAATGCTTACTTTAAAAGGAACTAAGATAGCATCTTTAGTTAAACATTTGATTGTGTATAAAATAATTTGGATGAACTTTAGTGATGAAAACGTTTTGTGCAGTTATTCATTAAAAAAAAAAAAAGAATAAAAAATTGAATCTTAAATTTAGATAAATTCAATCAATAATATCTTTAATTATATATTCTAGTAGATTCTGTGTCATGATTAATCAAAGACAATTGATCAATCCTTTAAAATACTGCTAATACAAAAACAAATCAAAATTTTCATAAAATTCTTAAACTCAATGTGTACTATAATCAAGTATTCATAAGTCTTGCTAAAAAATTCAAAAAATTAACCGAGTACAGATTTAATAATTTTCAGTAAGCAAAATATACAGTTCATTTTTTGCTCTTTTTTTTTTTTTTTTTTTTTTTTGTTTGTTTGTTTTGCTAAAAAATTAATTAAGTAGAGAAGAAAGTGATTTTATAATAATAATGACTCAAAAGTACAATTAGAACAAAAGAAATGTAACTCGTAGGCAGGGCGCCCCAAACTTAAATTTGGGAGGGCAGAAATTCTTAATTTGCGGAACAGAATTCCAACTTGTGCCAAATGATAAAATACGGTTATACACATATCGATCTTATAAAAACGGATATTCTGACATTGGAAATCAATCTTGCAAAGATGTCGCCAAATCGTCGTTAGAGAATATTTGCCGAATAAGGAAAATTTTCCAGGAGTGAAGTAGTACCTCAGCTTGTAGAAAAATTTTATTTTAAAATATAAAAAACAAAAACTTGAAAATCATTATTGCTGTTTCAATTTGAAACCAGTAGATGGCGCCACTATTTTAAATTCAGGAAGAAATATTCTTCCTTTCCCCACCTGCAATAGTAATGGAACGATCCACTTCCATAGGGAGTGAGTTTGGAAATGAGGGGCTAGTACCATTTGCTTAGAATCATTTTTTCATTTATATACACAGTAGATTATAAATAAAACTGAAAATTCAAAAAAAAATCCTTTTTTTCACCCTTTAGTAACAAAGCAGATTTTTAGACATTCGTTGTGTAGACATACAAGAACTGCAGAGAAATTGAATCCGGGACACCGGGATTTGCTGCGCAACCAGTTGTCAGTGTCAGGAAAATTTTATCGTTGTTTAATTTTTTGAAACAGTCCTTGTCGCATTTTCACGTGGACTTTAATTTCATCTAGTATGCCGTGCCACCTTTTGCCGGAAATAGTAACTAAATCAGAAAGAAAATTTGTGGGATAATATTCCTTGGTTTCGAAAGCTACGTCTACAAACGACACGTTTCAATGCCATTCTGTTTTTGTTTTATTGTTTTTCAAACTCCTTCTGTGGGACATATTACCGGACAAAGATCAGCTATGGAGAAAACACTAGCGCTGCAAGAATTCACCATTACTGTAAAAATATTTTGAAACGTTACTGAATATTTCCGTGTAACGTTTCGGTATTTCAAGGGTTTATATCCACTTCCTGGAAATATCAAGTATTATTGCCGAAAAGTTTCCTGAATTGCTACAAGTTGCACGAATGCGGACTTCTCACTGTTGTGAAAAATATTTTTAGCTACCAGTTTAAAGATTATCTGAGCGTATGTATAAAGTATATCGACTTCGTTCCGTAGCGCACATCCCGGACGTAGCATTCAACAAACAAGACGTATTTCTACTGAGATGGCGGAACGGAAAGTTTCCAAGGAGGAGAACGGCCAAGGGCCTCCTGTAAGGGCCCTTCCCCTATCCACAGACAGCGCCTCCGGACATAATGATAGGATGGAATACAAGTCGCAAAGCAACTGCTCGTTTGCAACAACACCCTCCCGATGATGAGATAGAAGAGTACCTAACACTCGAAACCACATGCAAGGACTTAGGCATCGAAAGGTCAGGAATTTCAGACACTATTGCCAACAGTAAAGACCTGGAATTCTTGGATGAACTCAAACATAAACTGGACGTTGCAAGAAGATGGATAAACAACGTACTCTCCAACGAAATTTTCAAAAGAGATACGCTGTTACTGAAGAGGATCACGTTCAAATTCGGACACTGCGTTACCAAAAGATCATATTTGCAGCAGCTCCAGCAGGAAGAGATCCTACTTAAGAAGATCGCCGAATTTGAAGAGGAAAACAAGACCCTTCGCCAAAACCTGAACGGAGCGAATAAGTTTTTGAGCAGGAATTAAAATGGAGAAAGCAAATTCAATCATTGGTGAGTCCACCTCATGTGACTCAACAACGACGAATGAATGGCACGTTTGGCTTGAAACAAGCGAAGGAAACCTGATTTCTTCCAATGCTTTGCTTTAAAATCTATCGCGTGATTTGGGGTATTGGCGTTACGAATGAAAGTCCTCACTCCGTCCATTTTATCTCTTTTCAAAGAAATGAATATTTGGACGACGTAGCTTTGCAAGAATTGCAAACAAGATGATTGATACTTTACTTGCAATTTTGGCTTAGCTTTGGCTAGGTTGGCAATACTGCTTTTAGAACTGTCTTGATAAATCAGGAAGGTGCCAAGCTGTTATAATATCCCTACTTACGTTTACTCCGAAGTTCCAGAGACACAACTGCCTTTAAATGGAAAGATTTCTGAATTTTTCGTGATAATTTTAACGAAAAACGTTCCTGGTTTTTGCAAAATATGTTACTGGCAGAAATTGAGCATATCAGCTGCCTATTATCTTTCAGGCACGTGTCTGAATCGTTTTTACAGTGATCTGGAGGGGGGGATCACAACAGCCCTATGCGTATGAATTACCACATTAGGATTGGCAATATATGAACCCAAAGTCGCTGGGATCCCTCCTCCTCCCTCCCATACTGCGACGCTATTGGCAGCAAATCTGGTGATTGGGGCCATTATCCTCTCCCTCACTGCGTCCCTGATTTCTTCCACGAGCATTTTTGCAGAAATTAAGAGTAGAATGTTAGCTGTAAACACCAGACAAAGTTGGAAATCCAGCTTCCGATAGAATGCATAGACATAATAACTAAACGAGCCGGCAATGATGATACGAGTCATATTTCACACATGCCTAAGCATTGCCTATTAGAATGCCAAATGAGAGACTGGCAAAGTATGAGATACACTTCCGTTTCGTTTTGGATATCAAGGCCTGTGACTCTTAACGCGCCTCAAACTCAGAATTCGTCAATTGCCAGGACATGACAGGTGTATATAACGCCTAGAATGCCTAGGCATTTTATACGATGCTCATGTATTCTATAGAATGCCAGCGTGTCATGTCTTATCAGGAGCTTTCTCATACTTTGCCTACATAGCATTTGTTATTCTGTAGAATGTTTTATGTATTGTATAATAGGCACGCATTTTTTACTATGCCTGAAAGCACATGGCCCGACTACAGTGGACTGACTCTCTTTATTCTGAACACTCCTGGGATCGAACAAAAGTGTTCAGATTATTGGGGTGTTCATTATAGAAGGATGTATTCTACTGCGTTAGTGGATTATTTTCAATACTTTGCCTAGTGAGCTATACAAGTTACTGAGATTTTATTGGGGTTTATTATTTGTACTGGAGGATAGTGAGTCTAATTCAACTCAGTGAGATCTATACTCTCGCCTTTACTTCCTTCTTTTTTAATTTAAAAAGTTTTATGTAACATTCAACTATAAAATATTACAATACAGCTATCGGTATAATATCAGAAGGGGAAAAAAAAGAGTAATTTTAATCTGTTTTTGTATTGAGTATTCTCATGCATGGTGCGTGTTATCATCCAAGTGAAAATGTTTCCGGGTTATTCTCAGCCATATTTTACTTTAAAGGTCTTGAATACTACTTGATACATTGCTTGGATTCGATTCTTGAAATACGTAGTTTAGTGACGGAAACTTTCGGCCGATATTTCTCAGCTGAATTATTTTATACAATGCAGCAATATCCGCAAAATTAATTTTTCTTCTTCTTCTCTTCATCTTCTTAATGCTCTTCAATCATTGACAAAATTGTGAAGGTATTTCAGGTTTTCCAATTTGGTTCATAAGAATTCCCGAGCACTAATTATGAACATATTCAGTATATAGAGTGGTAATATTTGAACAGGTTAAAAAAAAGCGTTCAAAATACTGGGGTGCTGATTTTATAGGTGTTCAGCACTGTAAAAACGATTCAGAAACGTTCCTGGAAAATAATAGGCAGCTGGTGTGCCCAATTTCAACCAGTAACATATCTTACAAAAACCAGGAACGTTTTCCGATAAAAGTCAGTAACCTTTCTGAAATATTAAGAAATCTTCCCTATTAAAGCCAGTCGTGAACCTTCTAGAAAAATTAAATTGGTTTAATTTATCTGATTAGAGCCTTCCTGATTTACCAAGAAAGCTCCAGAAACATTAGAGCATCTCCAGTCAAGCTACCCGAAAATTGCATGCAATTCCGGCCTCACAATGCTGTAAGCATCCAGTGACTTATTTGCTCCCATTGGAAGCTTAGTCAATTCGGACGGGCCATAAACAGTCCAATTGCCGATACATTTAATAAACACGTTCCGTCAATATTTAAACTGGTAGCAAAAAATATTTTTCACACCAGTGGGTCTGCATTCATGCCTCTTTTAGGAATTCAGGAAACTTTTTTGCGAAGATACTTGATTTTTTGTGGAAATTGGTGAAAACATCTGAAATCACGAAACGTTCCACGGAAATAACCAGTAACGTTTCGGAATTTTTTTACAGTGAGAGTACAGAGAGGTCAGCTTATGCAAAGTTTATGGAGTTTCGCCGGGACCACGAAAATGGGTTCAGAATATCGGAGTGTTCACATAGGGAATGTTCAGATAGAGAGAGTCCCCTTTATTCCTTGACACTGGGCTCAAGCTTTATTTCCCCTCCCCTCCTCCACGAAAATAAAATATTTTATTACTTACGCTTTTAAAACGACGATGTTAATCGTTATGTTCAACCGATACATCACTGATATGGATTAGTGAACTCTCAAATTTCGTCTGATAGCTATAAGACGCAAATATCAAAATGTACAATCTAACTTTTGCATTTAACAATAGTGAAATTGTTATGCTTAGCCATGAATGTCTCAAAAATTTGCGAAAAGGTAAAAAAAATTTAAAGAAAATAAATTTTCAAGACATATACATCTTGCTGTAGCAATACCCAATCTGCTTCAGCGCCTGATCTGATGTCCCTCAAGTGCTATTGCTATAAGCCTGTGCCCCATGTGCCCATGTCTTAATTTGACCCTTCCCCGACATACAATTCCTGTGTGTCTTAGTTTACCAGTAACATATTCCGAAATATCCATTGATGTAGTATTTATTCTGGATTGCTCACCATTTATTTTTTTCAGAGCCGTGGGATCCAAAAGAACTGCCTCCCGAGGACGCCATCTTCGGAAGCATCGTAGCAATCCAGACGGCAATGGACAATCCGGTGAACCAGATTGCCGGTTTCGTCGTTATACTTGACCTTGACGAGCTGAAGATGACGCAGGTCATCGCTATGGTTCCTTGGCTGGTGTTTGGAATTCAAGCCTTACAAGTAAGTTATCATTCCCCAAAACTGCTGCGAATTCGAAATTCGGTGTTTTAAAACAAATACAGTAAAGCGTGTAAAGTTGAATACCCTTGTAAGTTGAGCACCTGGCTAAGTTGATTGCTTTTGTCATGTACAGGATTAGTCCTACACCTCACATATATACCTCTATAAATGGATCACTACGCAAGTGGTCAACTTACTTAAAACAGGTTTCACTGTATATCCTTTCTATGCCTTTTAAATATTATTGTCTATTATCGTTGAAAACAAAATATTGTGAAATTGACATTCTTTTAATTTTCTTATTATACTTCAGAGTTGCTGTCCATGCTTAGTGAAACAGTTCCACGTCATCAATACGCCCTCCATCTTTAAAGTTGGCTGGAAATTAGTGAAACCAATTATAAGTACAAAAATCCGTAAGCGGGTAAGTAAGAGTGATTTTTTTTTTTTTTTTTACTTCATTTATTCATTTTGTTTTGAAGAATCATACAAGAAAGAAGAGAAAGATATAAAGTTAAAATTTTGTCCCAAAAAGAAAATGGTAAGAAACACCAGTCGCAAAAGCTCTAAATCGATAGTTAAATTTTTTTTAACAGTATCTAAAACAATGTTCCATTTCATTTCCAGTCCTGATTGTCTTTGCAATAACCTATTTTGCATCAATGTTCTGTTTGAAATTTATTATATAATCTAGAGGAGATTATGTGTTCACAAAAATGAGACTTGATCACTGTTTATTAGCAAAATCATGTTGACATTCACCTCGCAATGTTTCTATTTACTCCAGAGTCTAAGAGGTAATTGGAAACTGATTTCTTCCCCATGTGGTTTATGTAGGTAAGGCTCCTATATAAGGGGAGCTGACTTATCCGACATTTTGGTTCCAAATTTGTAGGGCGTAAAAAATAGTATTTGTGCAAAAGTCTCATTTCAGAAAAGTGGTGGCAAAGCTTTAGATGTGTTACCTGATTGATGTTTGAGTATTTTATTCTGTAGATGAAGACGATTTAATTTATACAAATTAAAAACAAATAAGGTGAAAAAATGAGGTTTATTACAGTAAACATTTCTTGATACGTTTTTGTTGAATTTGTGAACTAAGTAATCTTTCTAGATTTACCTTAGGTGACATTTTACTCAACTTATCATCAATTGCTTTACGACATAACAACCAGCGAATATTATAACGTATTTATAAATACTAGAAACGAGGTTGGATCCAATTTTGTTTTGGAACCAAAATGTCGGATAAGTCAGCTTGTACTTTTCAAGGAGCTCTATATGTAGGTAGATAAGCGCAACATACGCAATCAGATTAGAAGCTTTGATTGACCTGTTGAAAAGGAAAATGTAGGATCACTACTCTTTAAAAAGCAACTTATTTCAATGTCTGCAAACAATGGTGACGTTCACAATACTGTTACACTATTTTGAAAAACATTTATATCTACTTGTAAAAAATATTCTGTGCTTCTTTATCAAGTGTTTCTCCTTGAGCTTAGTTACTGCCCCGCTGGGTTTACTGTGCCCTGCATCTATGGTGAAATGTAGTCTCCGGATATTATAGATTTGAAGAATTTCGTCTTAGCTTTGGCCATATTTGCTTTAGGAAATTCTTTGGTGAAGCAGGAAGGTGCCAAACTATCACTATGTGCACATTATATAGGTTTTCATTGAAAACCCCTGAGTTATTCGAGAAACATTTTTGCTTTGATTGGGAACGTTTCTGAATTTTTCAGAAATATGCCAGGTTAATTTAAGAAAGGTTACTAAATTTCGTCAGATATGTTAATGGCAGAAGTTAGGCACATCAGCTGCCCATTATTTTCCTGGAATGTTTCGGGTTTTTTTTTTTCTTTTCTTTTCTTTTCTTTTCTTTTTTACACCATGTGGTAATAGAACGTGTTCCCATTTAACCACATGCTTCCTTTTTGCCCTATATGACACTTTATGTGTCAGCCAATTGAATATTTTTGTGAGAGTTTTGTTGCATTTGGACAGCTTCCACTCAAATTTTTCAATTGTAAGGGATATTGCACTGTAAAAACGATTCAGAAACGTTTCTGGAAAATAATAGGCAGCTGATGTGCCCAATTTCAACCAGTAACATATCTTACAAAAACCAGGAACGTTTTCCGATAAAAGTCAGTAACCTTTCTGAAACATTGGGAAATCTCCCCTGTCAATAAAAGCCAGTCGTGATCCTTCTAGAAAAATGAAATAGGATTAATGTATTTGATTAGAACCTTCCTAATTTACTAAGAAAGCTCCAGACACATTAGAGCATTCATAGCTAAGGCTACGCGAAAATTGCAAGCAAGACCTGAGCATAATCCTTGCCCGCAATTCCTGCCTCGCAAAGCTGCTGCTATCTAGTGACTTATTTGCTCCCATTGCGAGTTTAGTCAATCCAGATGGGCCGTAATCAAACTAAACCCGATGCACTTAATAAACACGCGCAGTCAATCTTTAAACTGGTAGCAAAAAATATTTCTCACACCAGTGCAAAGTCTGCATTCGTGCCTCTTTTAGGAATTCAGGAAACTTTTTTGCGAAGATACTTGATTTTACGGGGAAATAAGTGAAAACCTCTGAATTTCCGAAACGTTTCACGGAAATAACTAAAAACGTTTCGGAATTTTTTTACAGTGTGGATATTCTCAAATATTTTATGGTCGTTTTTATTTTAGTTATGTAACAATATTCATTAAGCAACATTTAAAATCGATGCAATTTCTTTTTCATTTTTAGATATCTTTCCACAAGAGCAGCAACTGGACGGCTCTGCACAACATAGTGCCTCCGACGCTGCTGCCTACAGAGCTTGGAGGGCAGTTGGGTCCGTTCAATAACGAGCACTGGGCGAAAGACACGGACACCATGGTTCGAGAATGCTATAAGAAGTTCCAAGCGAATGGAATCCTTTCGAAGAAGAAGCAGATTGCAGTACCCTTAGAGCCTGAATTCAATTCATGTTGTAGTATGTGAGAAGTTGCAGGGATTTTTTATGAAAATAGGACATCAAGATTTTCAATGTTTGCTACTACAGTGGCCGCCGCTTAAATGAATCACATTTGTTCTAAGCAATTTTGATTATATTAAGTGGCTGATTCAAAAAAGCTGGATTTTATTCGGTTTTTGACAATTTGATTCATTAAAGCGGCTGATTCAATTTACTGGTGTCCACTATAGCTTTATGAAAAGGTGTTTGTGAAAGAGTGTGGCATACACTCAGAGAGCACATAGCCTAACTTTGCCGCGAGCTTTGAGGTCCTTTTAGTTTAGTGTTAAAGCACTGGATAAGCATCACAAAGGTTCGTGGAAATAAACCAGCCTCGGGTACGCAGAGTTCAGCCTAATGTCTATATTCGTGAAGCACAAGAATAATCTGAGAATTGAAATTATTTAAATTTTTTGGAGCGCATCAAAATGCGTTTTAAGACATTCTTTCGGTTTTTTGTTTCGTATTGAACATTCCCTAATCATCAAAATCAATAAATACTTTTTGTATAACTCAGATGTTTTTTTTAATCACCCATCAATAAATGAGTTATGAATGATTCAGTTTCTCGATAAAACCCACTGATCAATTTTGACCTCAGATATTTGACGGTTATTTGACAAAACATCGAAACCTGACGTCAGTTCTCAGAAACAAACCCATCAATTTCTCTGTATAGTTCAATGACTCCGAAGTAACTGTTTGGAAACTACTCTTGAGCGCTGATTGGAGGCTGTTGACATTACTTTACTTACTATAATTTATAATATGCAATATTATATGAACTATAGAAATCGTGGAAGGCTATTAAACAAAAATAGGGAGTTTTTTGAATATTAGACATTTTATTTTTCTGGTTCTATGGGACATGACAAGAGATTACAAGAGATTAGTGTCCAAAAACACGCTCATTAATGAATTATTTCCAAAAGGTATTATCTATTTAACTGTTATAATTACATATCAGCCTGTTAGCGCGAAATTAATTCTTCAGGATAGGCACCTTAAAAAATTTAAACCGAACTTGTTTATCTCGAACCTGTCTAACTCGAAAACTTCTTTAGCTGCAATTTGTTACATTTCCCTGTATTTATAGCATAAATTCAACGTTCTTTGCCATGTTTATCTCGAATGAATTTTCTCAAAAACATTAATATCTCGCATCCGGACTACACTGTCATTTTCGAATGTGATCCCAAGCTCAGCGGTCTTTGTTAATAATAGAACTTGAAAAATAAAAGGGAATTTTTTCTAACATCAGCCGCTATAATCTCATTGCCTTGAGTGGCATCTACCACGGGGAAAACATATGGACAAAGAGCAAGTTTTCTAGGAATTCTATCCATTCATAAAAATGGGAAAAGGGGGCGTTTTTGAACAGTGAAAAAGTTCTCTGAGTTTTATAATTTTCGAGCCATTGAGAACAGCTATTTTATCTTGTTATCTGGTTCTTATGCCCTTCTAATGTTAAAATTATTTCAATTGGGGTAACAGTAAAAATCTCGACAGAGAGACAATGATTGAAAGATAATTGTCATCTTTAAAGGTATGCATAAAATTAGTATCGACATAAACATTAAAACTCTTAAAATGGGTAATCACAATATGTTACACAGTAAGTTGCTCAAAAAGGTCAATGCAAAATAATTTGTAAACTTGGTTCCAATTGTTTATTTTTATAAAATCTTCGTATCTCGAATTTTTCTTGCCGCAAGAAATTCGAGGTACACTGGTTTGACTATTGGTTCCAGACAGTTTCACACCGGTTTGACTATTAGTTCCAGACAGTTTCATACTGGTTTGACTATTGGTTCCAGACTGTTTCACCAGAAGTGTTAGAGGAAGTAAACATAAAAGGTTGCTGTTTTATCGCCTTCATTTGCCCATTTAGAGTTTCCTAGTGGAACGGGCTTGTTGGACGAAGTTTAATTGGCCAAGTTTTTATTTTCTTAAAAAGTTTACTAGAGCTCAACCAAAGTCTTCACACACGAGAAATTTCACAAAAGAAAGATCACCCCTCCCTCTCATCTTGCAGATAATACCTTTTATTTTAGAAAAATTATGTTTTCCTATTTTTAATGTGATTAAAGGAAAAACTCAGGTAGGTAGTATAAAGTGTCACTCAGAGGGGCGTTGTTTCCAGTCTTCCCAGCACCAACTAAACAGCGGTATCGGCAGGGGCGGATACATACTACCACTTTTTGAGGAGGGGGGGGGAGTCATACTAAAGAATGTAGGCACAAATAAAAATCTGATACTGCTTGAGCATCAATAAAAAGCACCAAATCAACCAGGAATAAAGCACCTAATAGGACTTGAGCGTTACTAACTAATTTCATAAACGATGAAAGTAAGTAATATTTGAAACATTTACTCCTAAAAATAACGAATGAATTGTGAAGGTTACTGCAATCGTTTAAATTGTATTCATAAAGAATTTGAACATAATGTGGATGGATAATATTGTCGACAGTTGGCCTCATGACCCCCATGACTCTACCCTTTTATCCGCTCCTGGTATCGAGTATCGGCATGAGTTGCCTCTGCCACCATTTCCCTTTCATTTTCGCATTGACCCTTACTCAAAATATCAAATCGTATAACTTTACCATATACAGATAAACATGTCAAGCACCCAGTAACTGTGTTAACAATCAGTTTATAAAAATCAGGGACTTTCCTTTTGAACACTTTGTTACTACCTAAAAACTTTTAACGCTAAATGATTAAGTGACAAAAATTAAAATGTGGTGAAAACTAGTGCAAACAATAGGAGAAAGACATGTGTATTTGGTGGCAATGAAGTGTAAGTGTCATTTCTGTTAGAAACTGCCATCCAACTTAATAATTTAGAAAAATTATTGTGTTGGAGCTGCTGTTTTTATTTTGGCTCAGATCTTTTTATGGTCACATTTCCTTTTCATTGCGTCAAATATGCGGAAATAGTAACATCTAACGTTCCTTTCAAAAACTGATGAAAGTATCTCTCTTTCAAAATCTTGGACTATATCAGAAAACCTGCTGGTAGGCAGAAAATTATCCAGAGAGCAGTCCCCCCCCTCCCCCGTTCCAATGTGTATTCAGGTGGTTGTGTTGGCACAGCATTTATTATGGCAAAAATATATATGTACATTTTGTCTGACTAGAATGTGTGATATATTTGGTATTATTTATAACACAAACCTCATTCATATTGCTCATTATACTTTTAAACTTTGTTTTCTCCTCGTTTCATGTGAAGTGGTATTACTGTAAATGGTTATGAAAATAAATTCATTCTTCAAGAATTTCTGTTGATCATTTTGCTTCATTTGATATCTTTCATCCCAGTTATGGCTCGCTTGGCATAGGTCTCCAGTTTAAGCGCTCGCTTGTCAAGAAACTAATATATGTAATTGTTTTTACTTTAATGTATCTATTTCAGTTCATCGCCGAAGTTCATTTCCTGTATTGATAATTATAACAGTAAATAAGCTAAAAAAAATAATATTCTTTTTTTTTTTCATTATTCATTCTCCAAACGTTGTTTCGAAATTAGACTTAAACTTTGATACAGTACACTCCTGGTTGTCTGCAGAATTGGGTGGCACGGGTACCGCAATAACAAAACTCGCGGGTAACCCGAAAAAGGCTTAACATGTGGCGCAAATAAGAAAAAAAGATGTCTTTGCTTAAAAACTAGTGTTTGGTACCTAAAAATAATGTGATACAACGTACAATGAGTGAAAATATATGCAGTACGCGCATTAAAAATTACATAATTGCATTTTATGCACCAAAGCATATATAAAAGCAGTAAAAGTAAATGAACGATAACGTCCAGGTACGCTAATTTATTCGTCAAACTATACCTCACTAGTCTGAAGGACATGTGAAACAAAAGCAACGACATTGAAAACTAACGATTTTTGAAAGAATCTGTCATTTGTTTTTGTTTTTTGCACTCACGAATAATCGGAAGTTTACTGTAGTTGAAATTCAACTCTCACCTTTTGAATTTCAACAGATTAATCTGTAGGGTGTCCTGAAATAGACTGTTTTCAATAATTTATAACAGGAAAACTGTTTATGATAAAAAAGAAAATTCTTGCAGAAAATTCATGTGGTGAGCCGTAAACTCTTTCCCTCCGGAGTTTCAAATTTTAGTTCAAATATTTTCCAAGAGCGCTGCAGATATCCGTTCATCAAAAGAAAGATAGAAAATTACATCATAATTTTTTGAAAAAAATTTTTAATGAACAAAATGACACAACAATATTTTCAAATATCTACCGTCGGCTGCAATCACATATCACAATCGGAGGAAAAATCGGTAAATTTCAATTTATTTTGACGTACAGGCTTACTATCTGCAGTGCCATCTATTGAAACATTTTTGAACTAAAATTTGGAATTCTGGGCGAAGAAATTTACCGCCCAGAACATGAATTTTCAGCAAGAATTTGTTTTTCATCATTAACCGTTATCCAGTTACAAATTTTTGAAAGCAGTCAGTCTATTTAAGGACACCCTGTAGCTTACATAACTGTCACTTTTTGAATTTCAGCAGATTGATCTATTTTATTCCACTGTCACATTTTGAACTTTAACAGCGGATTGATCCATCTTATTCAACTCTCACCTTCTGAATTTCAAGAAATTGATCTGCCTCATTTAACTGTCACCTTTAGAATTTCAATAGATTGAACAGCCTTAGAGCAGCAAAATAGTTTTTATTTGTTACAATTCGATATCAAAGTTTTGAGTATCACGTATGTAATACGTGCGTTTTCACGTTGGTTAGCAAAAATTGTGTGTGTTACATAACCAGTCTCGGATGCAGATTCTTGAGAAAATCTGCAGACTATTACTTAGTAGACGGGGGGAAAAAATCTAATATTTTTAGAGAAAAAATAACCTTAAATTTTGGCGGACAAAGATTTGTACCGTACTTCTGAGATATAATCCACAGGTATTTTGTCTTACCTAGGTTTAGCATCTTGTTTCTAAGAATTTCCCGGTGCTCATTTAGATATTGTGATTAATCTAATATTGTTTATCTTGCAGACTATTTTCGGAATTTTCAATTTGCGTTGCGAGCAGCTGAAAGAAATTCTGTTGCAGGGTAACCAGTATTGAATTCCCGAAATATTTCCTCGTACACTGTACAAACGATTCAGAAACGTTCCTGGAAAATAATAGGCAGCTGATGTGCCCAATTTCAACCAGTAACATATCTTACAAAAACCAGGAACGTTTTCCGATAAAAGTCAGTAACCTTTCTGAAATATTAAGAAATCTTCCCTATTAAAGCCAGTCGTGAACCTTCTAGAAAAATTAAATTGGTTTAATTTATCTGATTAGAGCCTTCCTGATTTACCAAGAAAGCTCCATAAACATTAGAGCATCTCCAGTCAAGCTACCCGAAAATTGCAAGCAAGAACCAAGCATATTCCTTGCATGCAATTCCGGCCTCACAAAGCTGTAAGCATCCAGTAACTTATTTGCTGCCATTGGAAGCTCAGTCAATCCGGACGGGCCGAAAACAGTCAAAAGCCGAAACACTTAATAAACACGCTCCGTCAATATTTAAACTGGTATAAAAAAAATATTTTTCACACCAGTGCAAGGTCTGCATTCGTGCCTCTTTTAGGAATTCAGGAAACTTTTTTGTGAAGATACTTGATTTTTGGTGGAAATTGGTGAAAACATCTGAAATCACGAAACGTTCCACGGAAATAACCAGTAACGTTTCGGAATTTTTTTACAGTGTTCAGTGGCTGTCTTCTTTTAAATTTCACCATACAAAGTTACTTTATCAAGAACAAATAACTTGATTTTAATGTAATGTTTTCCGAATCAATCGCTCTGTCGGATTGATGTTCATATAAAATTGATTCATTTATTTAAGCTTAGATATTTTTACATATATTGTTACTTAAAGAAAAAATAATCCGGAACATTTCTGGAAAATAATGGGCAGTTTGTAAGACAAATTTCTGAAGGTTACATATGCAGCACAAAACAAAACAGGAAAGTTTCCCGCATAAAGTCAGTAACCTTTCTGACATTAAGTATATGCACTAAGGCAGTAGTCGGTCTACATTTTTTTAGTAATTTGTAGCTTAGCACACTGCTTTTTTTTAAAAATATATAGAGTAGAGAGTAGTGAAAAAATAGTAGTTCGTAGCGATTTATGGAAACTACTTTTAAATTTAATTAAAGTTTTAAAAAAATTATCAGTACCGTAAGAAAGGAGATGGTGTTCATATCCAGGCCATTAGCATAAAGTTCAAAATTAGCTAGATCCTGCAAAATATAAACTCCAAAAAAATTTTTCAATTTCCCCTCTGTTTAAAAGATGTTTTCCTCATTTATTCAATTTTATGTATATGTATGCTAGTGTAAAATTTAAATCAAACTATAACTGCTTCTATTTACATTTTTCAAATAGCCGAAGTGTAATAAAAAATTAATCTTTCAACTTTTTAATCCTTTTTCCAGTGAATACTCGTAAAAATGGTTTTAAAAAGAAAAGAAAGAAATAAATGGTAATTCTAAGTAATATTTCAGGTTCAAATGAGCTAATTAATTAATTTGATAATTTTTCGAAGTTTTTCGTTCAATCCTCAAACGGCGTGTGTGTATGCTTTTTATTTATTTATTTTTTATTTTATTTTTTCATTTTTTTTTAAGTTGTGAAGTAGCGACTACATTTTAAAAGCAGTTTGTAGTCGCTACATTTAAAAAAAAAAGTTATTGTAGTTGTAGTTAACATTTGTAATAAAATAGTTGTAGTTTTAGTTCGCGACAAAAGAAATGTAGTTTTTCCAACCACTGCACTAAGGCTTCAAATCTCGCACAAAAATATGATTTTCACTTCACCGCTTATCACGGCCCACTGGGGGTATCTGCCGTTAAAGTTTATATTTTTTAACCACATATAGTGCTTTTGCGTTAGGAAAAATTATGAAATATAATTAATTAAAATATAAGTAAAATGCAGAAGAACTTTTTTTTAAACCCTACACTTATAAAATATGTTCCAAAAAGAAATACAGACAAAGTAATAACTTCAATGGAAAAAGTATGCGATATCTCTTCAAAAACAATTCTATTGTAAAAATTTCCCCGCCAAGAAAACTTGAGCTCTTGCCCATAAAAAAGAACCACTTTTCACCTCCAACTCCGTACCAGTTTGGATAGATTTTTAAATGTTTTTCAATGCTGTTTGGCGGGAAACTTCGCAAAAAGTTGCTCGATGAGCAAAAAACTTCCTGCCAAACAGCACTGAAAAAAAAGGGGTGGGAAAGGTTCTTGCTGGAGTAGGTTTGACGAAAGGGGAAAACAGGGAGGATGCTAGTTTGCCAGATACTTGGCGGGCGAATTAATCACAGCATTTTGTTACCGAAGGTTTCGGGGTTTAGGATTAAGTTGTTCTTTTTCCCGGGAAGGAGTTAAGGTTTTCTTCACGGGGAGGAGGATTTTAAAACCGGCTTGTTTGAGGAGGGAGTTATATCAGTAGAATCTTGTTTATCCGGACAAGGAATAAACTGGAATCAACGGCAATCCGGATGATCAAAAATCCGGATAATCCGGGTAATAAGCGAAACAAGTCTTTAAATAAGCGGACTCAACCGCTCATTACAATGGAAAAAGAACTATGCTTTGCAACAAAAGTACATGGAGTTGTTTACACGACATTAAAAATACAAAAACAATTCCCTTAATTTTTTTAACAAAGAACTAGCCCACGATCTTCTAGTTCAAACCATTGAGAAGGGATAAAATGAAGGGAATGAAGACTGTCATTCCTGAAACCCAGATCCCAAGTCACGTGATATATTTTAAAGCAAAGCATTGGAAGAAATCAGGTTTCTTTCGTTTGTTTCACGCAAAACGTGCTAAGAATTCGTCGTTGTTAAGTCACGTGACTTGGAGTCTTGGGGTAAGCTTTTAATAAGCCAATCATTGGACTTGCTCCCTTCATTTTAATTCTTGCTCTAGGGTTCAAACACTTGTGGGGTTTGAATGAAGCTTGAGTACGCTAAAGTTTTATCGCTAATACATCAAAATAAAACGTGAATTAGTGCGCGTATGTTCCAGCTATCATAATTTAAAATTATCTAAGTGAAAATAATTTCATTGTTAGATGATAGAAACTTGATCCGTATAATCCCAAGACATGAGTGGATAGTGCAGTTTATAGGTAAAGAACTTGCTAATGGACTTCCATTTCTAAAAATTTCCATTCCCCTTCCCCAAAGAGCTATGAATGTCTACTAAACTTGGGCAGGGGCAATTTCAATTGAGAAACATTGGCTGGAGAAAATCCCTGAACCTCATTTTTTCTCCTAACATTACCAAAGATGGCCTACACTCAGGGTTGGCCGGATTAGATCCAATTGGGTTGGATCCAATGGTTTTTTTTTTTTTTTTTTTTGAAAAAACCCATTTAAAAAAACTCATTGTTTAGCCCACTTTTGGGTTTTTAAAAAAATGTCTGAGAAGGTTTTAAAAAAAATAATTAGTTTAAATTTTCACAATTTTAACTTCTTTTTTATTTGTTCTTCACCAGAGAGAATGGACATAAAAAATGAATTTTGAACTTTAATAGTATTTCTTAACTCTTATCGGCATTAAGAAAATACTTCAAAGATTTCAAATAAATATATTTAACTTTTTTCTTTAACTTCCATAAATAACTCAAATTATCTTGACTAAAGGGGATATCACACGAGAGAAATTACGGGACATCGCAACCGCAATAGGAACCATCAACGCTATCTGGAACTGGTTTTTCGGGCGGGAAGTTGCCTACAGGGTTACTGCCGGTTGCTCGGACGGTTGCTCGATTTGCTCACAACGGGGGCTACCATTTTTTAGCGTACATCCATGTGCTTGCGCTTGTTCATCGCTTTTCGTCAATTCCGCATTTGGTTATCACGCTGCGTCGCGTTAATTCGACATTTATGGATGAAATTAGTAATCGAATACTTAATGCAGCTCTTGCAGCTTTAATTATATGTGGATTTGTGAAAAGATGGCAAAAAAAAAAAACGAAAAAAAAAAAGGGAAATGATCAAGGCAATGATTTCAGGGCCAGAGCATCAATTATTATTTCATGCAGTCACCAAAGCTCCTCCTGATAAATTCATATTTGAGTTTTAACATTAATTTGTAGAACTTATGGTGAAAATTTCAGAAAAACAGAAAACTTTTATTACTATTAATTGAATGTTTGATTTAAAGTGATACTCTTGTTACATTTAAAGAAGACATACAGAATATATGACTTCTCTAGGCTTATTTTTTCCCATAACTACTAAATTAAATCTTAATTTTAGATAGGAATTATTAGTCACTTATTGACAGGTAAGAAGAAATTTTAATTCTAACAAATTATACCTAAATTCATAGCTAAAAACAAACATGACAAATAAATAAAAAAAGCCAGCAAACTCTGATCAATAGGCCTTTCATAATTATTTTTTTAAATTTCGAGTTCATAAATATATTGGAGATGTGCTAACACTTAACTTACACAAATATAACGCCACTAGATACATATTGCACACAGGAAAATCTGTGGCCGAGTTTATTAAAATAGTTCCAGACATTTAAAAATAAAGTGACGCTTTAAAAAAATGTAATGAAACGATGATGCGCATTTATACAAGCTATACAAGCATTTATAATACAAATAAGCTTAATACTGAGCAAATTAACACTGCATTGAATATTAGTACGTCTCAATCAATATTTCAAATGTTAATAAAAATAACTTTATAATTTAATAATGCCAAACATAATTTTTGACATCTCAACAAAATATTACAATGTGCGTATCATTTTTAAAAAATTCTTTGTATTATCATATTCTTTGATTTTCAGAGGGATTATTTTTCTTGACTGGAATAGAGTACATGTGTTACTACACAGTCAAAATATTACTAAATAGGTGGAGCTAAAAGTAGAGTAAATATTTCACCATTTCACTTTGCCTCACATTCTCCTACATTTTAAGTATTTTCAAATGGTACATACTGTATGTACCCATCAGTTTGAATTAAAAAAGAAAAGTACAGCTTCAATGCTATGATTTTTAAAAAGGAATTTTCACGTAACTTTTTCAAGGAAAAAATTTACTGTAATTGTTCAAGTATCAGAATGGGGTGGCTTCCTCCAGTCAAAAGTAGTACTTTTATCACTGAAATTGATAGAATAAGCAAAAAAAAAAAAAAATAACTTGGACCCAAAAATACTTTCATTTTCCCAACCGTTATTTTTTAATTAATTTCTTTAAATGTCCGATTTTTCAAACAAAGCGCGGTCTTGATGACGTTACAAATACACGTGAGTAAAGATGCGAATTAAATATTTTGCTCTGTGAATGTCAACACGAATGGCATTTCATCATTCGTGACGTCGCACGACAGAAATGTAAACAATGAAAGCGCCACGATTTAAGTAATTTTTTAAAAATATTAAACAAAAACAAATTATTTAAAAAATGGTCAGATCCTATGTTTTTAAACATGCTCTTTCAGAAAAAAATACGTTTAAAATTTTAGAAACGACCCCATTGTAACATTTGTGCAAAACAATTTTCAAAAATCTAATGAAACGAAAAACACCAATATAAATTAAGAAATGCATAAAATTCGCACTGTTGTTAACTAACATATAAGTAGCAATTTAAATTCAAAATCAGATGCAAAACCAAAGGTTAAATGTCGCTCATCCGTTTTTTAAAGTGTAACTGAAAATTTTTGAAACATAAAATAAATAGAACAATAAAAAGGAATCCCCACATTTCTGTCGCCACGATTGCAAATGTATTTTACAGTGACGCTGCCTGACGTCACGAAATCCCAGCGCCCTGATTGGTTCCTTCGTAACTTGCCCAGAATTAAAGGCAATTTTTTTCTAGCGGAGGAAAAAGTTTGCCCCTATACGAGCAACTACAAATTTCCATAGCACACGAGAATTTTGGAGCAATCGTTTGTGGAAGTGAGTAGAAAAACCAGTTCCGGATAGCGTTACGGTTGCTATTGCGGTTGCGATGTCCTGTAATTTCTCTCGTGTGATATCCCCTTAAGTCCTGTCACTTCTGATTTTCTCAATATTTGTAGATTTGTACAGAGGAAACTACTCTAGCTAAAAGGCTTTCATATGAATTATTTTCTGCAAACCAACACATCACAAATCTCGAATAAACAAGGTATACGAAATTAACAGGTTTTACAAACGGTCTGACAGAAAACAGAATAGGATGTACAGTATTTTCATTGTCTTATGAAAAAGTTTAATGTTTCTTACTCTGTACACAGAAATAGAAAAACAGGCAACATAAAATTCAAAGAAATGTCTTGATTAAGCTGGAATTCAGTAAAAAGGGATTTAAACTACTTGAGGTTCTACAGTAGTTTTGCATAACAAAATGAAATACAATAAAGTAAAATACAAAAAAAAAATGTAGTAATTAAAAACGAACAATAGATTTTATTACTCGAGTCTTAACTGTTGGTAATCATGGAAACTAATAAATTTGAAACTTCACCATTCTTGGGTTTCGTCGTCTTCTATACTTTTCTTCAGAAAACGCTGAATTTTCCAGCTTTTTTTACCCCAAGACAATTTTTGTGCTTCGTCCATATACTAACGCTACAATATGCTACAATTACCCCTCATTTTGACTAAAAAAAATTTTAAAAAAATAAAAAAAATAAAAAATAAATTTCTTTTTAAAAAAAGTTTTAGTTCGTTTTTTTTTGGGGGGGGGGTATTTTAAAAAAACCCAAAAAACCCTGGGTCCATGGGCTTTTTTAAAAAAAAACCCGGGTTTTCGCCAACCCGGCCTACACTGGAAGATCTAAGCGACCTAGAAGATGAATTCAATCCTATGTTTTTGTTTATCCATCTTTCCTTTTTGTGTACGGTGGACTCTCTCTATCCAAAACACTCAAGGGACCCAACAAAAGATTTCAGATTATGGGAGTGTTCATTATATATGGAGACTAGAAACACATGCATTTATATTCTATTGCGTTAATGGACTACATTCAGTATTTTGCCAAGTGAGCTATAACAGTTTTTGAGATAGTGCTGAACTTTGAATTGGCAGCAAGTGCAATGTCCAATTAAACTCAGTAGGATCTAAACGCTTGAATTTCTTTCTTTCTTTCTTTAGTTTAAAAAGTTTAACGTAACATTCAACTATAAAATAACACAACACAGTTATCAGTACAATACCTGTGTGTGTGTGTGTGTGTGTGAAAAAGAGTAATCTTAATTGCTTTAGCATTATGTATTCTCGTGCAAGGTACGTGTTATCATCCAATTGTTTAAATGAAAATCTTTCCAGGTGACTCTCAGCCGCATATTGCTTGTAGGTAATCGTACTTTAAAAATCTTGATACAATGGTTGGATTCTTGAAATACGCAGCTCAGTGGTGGAAAGGCCCATATTTCTCAGCTCAATATTTTTATGCAATGCAGCAATATCCGCAAAAATAATTTTTCTTCTTCCTCTCTTCACCTTCTTAATACTCTTCAATCGTTGTGACAAAATAGGGAAGTATCAACCTATCAAATATTCCAATTTTAACTATTGCACAATGTTGACAGGCTTACAAAACACAAAAATTCACCATGGCCGGATTTTTAAAACCAACGATTGATTTTTTATGAATTTTTTAAAGAGCGATGCGCAAAAAAGAGGTGTGGCCTAAAACGTCAGCAGCTGACGTCATTTCCCTGTTCCGATCAGAGCTCCATTTCCATGCCGTGTTGCGCCTACCAGGAGGTGAATAGCACTGTCTTTTTCAGCCTTTTTAAAGCATTTAACCAGCATTTTTTCCATCATGGGGCTAGGATTCACGAAAGGTCAATCCAATAACCTTCCTCAAGTAAAGTCATTCATGGTGTTTGACTTTTTTCGAAAGGACGAGAGGTTTAATGTCCTAGAAGCACGGGGAGTGAGACAACAAAGTTTCACCATTGTTATTCTTTAAAATTGTACGTACATATCCGTCTATGTTTGCAGTTCATATTATTCGCATTAGTTTCCCTTATCAAGATTGATCATTTCCATTTGTGTGTCGATGGTTTTTTTATCTGAATATATAAATTACAATGTAAGAGCGCTATTCCAGTTCTTACTTGGCGGCTTTTAATGAGGCGCGCATTTTGTAACAACCCTACTGCAAGTGATTCCAGTACTAAGTTTTAGAGCAGTTTTTGCATGAAAATTTTTCGCTTTGTTGGCAATAAAAGTTGATCTGCTTTTTTTTTTTGGAAAATTGTTTTAAATCCACTAATACATGTTAATTATCCTTGAGTTTTTGTGCAACTTAGCAAAAAAAGGAAAAATATATTTTTTTACTCTTTTGATAAAAATAATAAATTTGAAAATGGTGTTCATTTCATAAAATAAGTACCTTTTTGCAGGTGAGAAAGGTCTTGTATATATAGAAACGCTTCTGGTGATAAACTGAAAATGTATTTTTAAATTATCAATTTGTAATAGTTAAAATTTGAAGAAAGTTTGAATGTTAAAAAGAATGTATTAATAGTTTTTGCATTGTTATTAAAATGGAAATAGTAATGCATCTATTACTTTCTATTTAAGTTTATTGTGCAGGGTTTAAATTCCTTTGTTTACTTGCATTTTTTTTAAAAATATCTCATATGCTTATTAAACATTTATTTATGAACAGTTGTGAACATATATTTCAAACTGTATTTCTCACTTGACATAGTTTTTAATTAAAATGAAGTGCAAATTTTCATTTTCAAATGTTAATTAATAAACACACTTGAAAACACTTCTTTCGAAGATCCTGCTGGGACGGAACAATAACAAATCGCTTGTGAGGAGTTTTTTTAGATGTAGATACGCATCCAGGAACGAAGCAATACTTGTAATTGATTCTACTAGCCATGACAAAGAAAATCAAATTAAAAACAATCGCAGAATGCATTAAACCCTACAGACAGCAAAAGATTTTCACTAGCCTTTTATGCGCGCTGCTGTTAGAAGGCTCTTGTTTTCCCGCGCCTTCCCCCAAAGATCGCCAAGCACTTCTTTGTCCTAGCCAACCCCGCCGCCTCGCAGCGCGGCAGTGACGTCAGTCAAAGGACTTACAAGCAAATGACGTCACTCGCGCGTGAACTTTAAAAAATTATTTAAAAAAAAAGTATTAGTCGTATCGTAAAAATTTTTTCGCGGATGATGTTCATGTATGTTACTCTATCAAATAAAAATAAAATTAGAAAATCGAATACTTCCCTATTGTGAAGGTAATTCAGGTTTTCCAATTTGGTTCATAAGAATGCCCGAGTACTGATTGCGAATATGTTCATTATATAGAGAGGTATAGTAATTGAACGGGGTTAAAATTTGGGTTCATACATTAAGGTGGTTCAAAAAAACTTTTTTTTTTCAGCTAGAGTCCAGGACACCTCCTATTTTTTTAGATTTACCAATAGCATTATGAAGTAAAAGTTTTAGCTTCTTACCCAAATTTTAGGACGGTGCTCAATGACCCCTCAATTTAACATTAGCCGTACCATAAAAAATGTCACCAATTTAGAAACATTTAATTTCCCCAGCTGTTTTTTTTTTTTTTTGTAAATAATTATTTTATTGCAATTTATGCATAATGCTCGAGTATATTATAATATGTAGCATTCTTTTTTCAGTTCGATGCATTTTTTTCATACCCCCCCCCCTCCCCATACTATTGAAGTTTGGGGTAGGGGGTTGAACACTCTCTTTCAGTTGAAATAGGAAGCTAAAATTCTTCCAGTATATTGCTATCCACAAGTCTAAAAATATTGAGGGGTGTCCCGGTATCTAGGAGAAACTTTTTTTACACATATTTTTGAACCATCCTAGTGTTCATATAGAGGGTGTTCAGAGTACAGAGAGGTCAGTCTATGTTAAGTCTATGGAGTTTAGCCGGGACCACCAAAATGTGTTCAGAATATCAGAGTGTTCACATCAGGGAGTGTTCAGATAGAGAGAGTCCACTATTAAAAAGTTGCTTTTTTTAACCCTCAGTAAACGAATGAATTGGGGATTAATTGGAATAGAATATATCTGGAATGTTACTTAAAATGTTTCAGTTACCTTTATTAAAGTTACATTTTAGTTTTCATATAACTCTTCTTACATGTTGAACTGTACTTGTAGTTTGTCTACTTTTCTTTCAACGTATCATTTCGATGTTTAAAATTCAGCTTTGCATTTGCATTAATGAATAAATAGTACACAGCATTTAGGATTTAAAATGCTCAGACCAGTATGTTTTTATTAAGTTGAAAAATCGCTTCGAATTAAGAAGGGTTTCAAAGGTTTATGATATTGAATTCGTATTTGGGGAGTCCAAATACAACATTCAAAATTCTTATGTTGTTTATGTACCACGCACAATTTTTTTATTTCACCAGTAAAATCTTCTACCATGTTTTTTTTTTTTTTTTTTTTTTTTTTTTGCCGTTATAAGTGTGTACATAACGTTTTCTATGTTTTTTAATCTTAAATCTGATTTTTTTAGTTTCTGAGCTAATATTATGAGAAAATTTTACATTAACAACTTCTGATAGCTTTCACTATTTTATGCTTCAATTAAGCGTATTAAATCTTTTGACAAAAACATTAATAGAACATTTCATTTGTTTTTTAATATCTAATACCTCTTCTCCGCATATGTAACTCAACTCTCATTTGAGTGCTCAAATTCTAAGGATGATGCCATCCTAAACTAGACGTTGGATCCCCCTTCTCTCTATCTTTTACATTTGAAAAAAAAATTGAAAGAGGGGTAGTCAAATTCATGCACCCTCCCATCACTTTTTTGATTCTTTGTCGACCATGATACTGTAGGTTTTTTTGGCTTTGATCCAAATTTGTATTGCGATATTTCTAATTTTCCTCTTTATAGAGTAACTCTTAAGTGGAAAAAATAATTAACTTTAAAAAAAATGCTAGCACCCCTGCTCGATAACAACATAAAATAAATTCGCATTTAAATCTTGCCTTGCATTATTTATCATCTTGAATTACACTGTAAAAAAAATCCGAAACGTTACTAGTTATTTCCGTGAAACGTTTTGGAAATTCAGAGGTTTTCACCTATTTCCCCGTAAAATCAAGTATCTTCGCAAAAAAGTTTCCTGAATTCCTAAAAGAGGCACGAATGCAGACTTTGCACTGGTGTGCGAAATATTTTTTGCTACCAGTTTAAAGATTGACTGCGCGTGTTTATTTAGTGCATCGGGTTTAGTTTGATTACGGACCATCTGGATCGACTAAGCTCGCAATGGGAGCAAATAAGTCACTAGATAGCAGCAGCTTTGCGAGGCAGGAATTGTGGGCAAGGCTCATGCTCAGTTCTTGCTTGCAATTTTCGCGTAGCCTTGACTATGAATGCTCTAATGTGTCTGGAGCTTTCTTAGTAAATTAGGAGGGTTCTAATCAAATACATTAATCCTATTTCATTTTTCTAGAAGGATTACGACTGGCTTTTATTGACAGGGGAGATTTCCCAATGTTTCAGAAAGGTTACTGACTTTTATCGGAAAACGTTCCTGGTTTTTGTAAGATATGTTACTGGGTGAAATTGGGCACATCAGCTGCCTATTATTTTCCAGGAACGCTTGTGAATCGTTTTTACAGTGTAGTCATAATTATTGTTCTTGCACACGTTATATGTGCGCTACAGTCAGAGGCCGGCTGCCCTGTAATTACCAGGGCTGTAAATAATACTGCTTGCGAAAACGTCCTGTGTCTCCCTCCCATGATAAATCCGGAGTAAGATATGGCTTCAACAAGTAATCGTCGTAATCAACAGTATGATACATGAATTCACATTTCCATTGTAAAACTTCCTCTAGGCTGACATTATGTTTCTCCGCCAGTTCCTGACATTCTTTAAGAAGCTCACTTATTTTTTTCCTCAGTGCTCGAGCAACGTAATGAAAGCTTGTTATGCGGAAAGTGCGCACATAAACAGCCAGATTTATCGTGAGTTCGTAGGTGTATCCTTTCGCATCGAACCAGAGTATATAACAAGGCGGAATAGAAGAATGCCATCCGATTTTTATGTAGAGCTGGATAGCCTCAGAATATCTACCGCACTTTTTCAAAGCTGCAGCTGCGATGCCATAATAAGAAGGATGGTTCTTATCAAACACTTTGTTTAATACACAGTACATTTCAGCTTCATCTGCATACCTTTCCAGTGTAGAAGTGAGTAACTCTCTGTAGTTAAAAGCTATCTTTTCACTGCAGATTTCGAGATGTTTATAAACCATCAAGTACTGGATTTCTTCAATAATGAGATCTTCCTCGTAGTAACATCGAAGTGGGCAGAAATTTACTACTTGGTGCTCCATGCTTTTGTTAACTTTCTCATGGCAGGATGATATAAGTTCCAGAAGTAAATTTCGTTCTGGTAATTCATTTTTGCATATGGCAGGAAAAAGCGTCAACAGTTGGTATTGCTGCGCCAAGCAGCAACTATAGTCTTGGATTATCTCTTGCAGATCAGCAAAATCGGCGTAGTCGGAGAATATGCCCAACGCTTGCTGAAATACCTTTATTCCATCTGATGTTTTAGATAATGAATCACGCGAAAGCACTATTTTCAGTTTTGATTGCATTTCCAAATTTGGAAAATATCGACTTTTATCGACATCTTTTGGGGGGCGTATGTGATGGACTGGTGAGAAAAGCCATTCTTTAATAACTGAATGGTATTTAGAAAACACATTGGGATCATTAATGCTCATAAAGTCGTTTGCACTGGCTATAGCTTCAGTTATCACATGCAATACCTTGAAAAACCTTTTCAGCGTCATGTTAAATAAGTAGTTAGAATACTCTGCACCGATGTTTGATAGATTAGTCTTAAGAGTGTCCACATTTGCTTCTGAATAGCTTCCAGAGAAAATTGCAGATTTGCTCAAATTTGAGAAATCTTTGTCGTTTATTTCACTTTTATTGGGGAATAGGAATGAAAATTCTTTGATATTTAAAATCATTTCCTTTTCACATTCATCTATTTGCTCATTGATCGCTAAGATGTTCTCAATAGTTAACTGAATGTCACGAACATTATTCAGCGTACAAGTCTTAGTAACTGCTAAAAGCAAGCTACCAGTTGGTACACAATCGAAGTCTTTAAATATTTTAATAAAATTCGAAATCGTTTTGATAAACTGATTGCCTTGTTCGCTAATCATATCAGTCTCGGGAACTACTAACACGTATTTAATCTTTTCTGTAACTTCAAAGATCTTTCTGATGTAACAGCTGTTCACAATTTCTTGTACGGGATCAACAACATCAGAAAAACTCGGCCATTCCCATATGATTGTGTCTTCAGATAAACTTTTAGTTGGAACCTTTGTCTCTGAAGACAGTTCGCAACCAGTGACGATGTCTACGAAAGGTTCCTCCTCTTCAAGCACCAGTAATTCATTTGTGCCAGCATCAGAGAGCCCCTGTTTGCTAGAAAGGTCTTCCTCGCCCTTTCCCCGCTGCTGTTCATCCATTTCCCAAACGCTAATTAGCTTATGTTCTTCCCCTACCCAAATAATTATTTTCTTCTGGACGTCCCCTTCCCAAAAAATAATTTTCCTCTGCTGGGTTTTTCCGTCCCAAACACTCAAGTATATATGTGAACTAAGGAAACGAGTACGCATTTTAGTTGGAACCTTTGTTTTGGAAGCCGGTTTGCAGTCGTTGTCTTCGATAGGTCCCCGATCTGCAAGTATTAATAATTCTTTCACCTCAGCATCAGAGAGCCCCTGTTTGTCAAAAAAGGTTTCCTCAGCCTTTTCCTTCAGCTGCCCCTGCCACTCCCAAGTAGAACTTCTCATCCGCACGCAATCATCATTTTCTTCCCTCGATTTCTCCCATGTGTTTATGGTTTCAGTCACCCTTCTGGTTGGAACCTTTGGCTCGGAAGACGGTTTGCAAGCTGCGACATTGTTTTCGCTTAGTTTTTCCTCTTTAAGCACTAATACTTCATTTTTCTTCGCACCAGGAAGCTCTTGTCTGTTAGAAAGCTCGCTGATGAGTCTACTCTTGCCCACTCCTGCGTTCCCTAGCACAACTATTCCTTTCTCAGCCTTTTCCTGAAGCTGTTGATTCCCTTCCAGAAGAAGCTTGGATACCGGTCTGACGATAAGTTGAAGATCAACATCGGGCAGCTTTGTTTCACCTTCTATACTGTTGCCGAGCCTGTTTTCTGGTGCCGGGGTGTCCAGTACAGTTGGCAAAAAGTTCCAAATCTGAAACAAATGCGAAAAGAAAATATGAAAATTTTTTCAAGTATACCTGCTTGCAACAAGTTATAACGAGTCGATTTTACAAGGGGAAAAACATCCAGCAAAAGGATTTTCTACATTAAAAATGCATTTAAATTACTTTGTGGTATCTCAGAATATATTCTTAAGTTTTTTTATTACCTTAATCACCTTTCAAAATAGAAAACAGGTTGTATTACCATATCAACTGTTTTCTATTTTTAAAAATGCTTTGAAAACATGGTTCCTTCTTCTTCTTCTTTTTTTTTTTTAAATAAATTTGATTATCTTTAAAAGTAGAAAACAGTCTATATTGCCTTATGGAATGTTTTCTATTTTTAAGAATGCATTTAAATTACTACGTGATATCTCAGAATGATTTTACAAGTTTTTTTTTTTTTTTTTTTCAGCCCCCCTGCTCGCTGCCGCTCACCAACCACATAAAAATTGCTTCGCAACCTCACTTGGTTCGCGAAGATTTAAAGTGCTTGTTAAGAATCAGTTACAGTACGCGTTACTATCAGAGAAAATAAAAATCACGCTCCCCTTCCCGTTGAAAATAGAGTTTTAGTAAAACTCATTAAACATAGAAAAATATTAATATCCCACTCAAACCCCTTTATTTCATGCAGAAACAAAATCTCTTTCGTACGACATAGAATGATAAGGACTTTGGAAAACCTTTCACCTTTTCACTGTAAAAACGATTCAGAAACGTTCCTGGAAAATAATGGACAGCTGATGTGGCCAATTTCTACCAGTAACATATCTTGCAAAAACCAACCCCGTTCCCCGCAACAATTCAGTAACCTTCCTGAAATTATCCTGGAAGCCTCCTGAAAAATTCAGAAATCTTCCCGTTAAAAGCCAGTCGTGTCTCTGGAAAATTAGAGTAAACTTAGGAAGTTATAACATAGTAGCTTGGGATCTTTCCAAGAACACAATTACAAACATGGTCAAAGCTAAGCCAGAACTGCAAGTAAGTAACGACAATTTTACTCGCCTGCAATGCTTGCAGAGCTACGTGGCCCATACTTATTCGCTCCCCTTGGGAGCGTAATTAGCACAGATGAGCCGGACTGGTGCGGAGGAAGATACACTTTATAAATACGCTCCGTCAATCTTTAAACTGGGAGCTAAAAATATTTTTCACATGAATGAAAAGTCTGCATTCGTGCAACTTGTAGCAATTCAAGAAACTTTTTTACGAAGAAACTTAATTTTTCCAGGAAGTGGATAAAATCCATTAAAAGCCCGAAACGTAACGCGGAAATACCCAGTAACGTTTCGGATTTTTTTTTACAGTGTTTAATAGGCCATTTACGTGAAATTTGAGCTTACAAAATTAATTGCAAAAGAACTAATTTGAAATTTAAAAAACAAAACCCCAAGTGCAAACTACCGGGGTTCGAAGTAATTTGGTTCAAAATTTCAAGCCTGTAGGTGCTAAGGGTTCTCCTGGACACAGACCAACCACAGACTTCCTTTCACAATTTCTTTGACCTTACTTTTTTTTATTGTATAGACAGGGCTCGACTAACTAAAAGTGAGGCCCTAGGCCCACATTAATTTGGAGGCCCCCTGAAGAATATGCAGTGGCAGATTTACAGGTTTAGGGCACTTCGGAATGCTCTTTTGGGGCCTCTTTGTCTAACCACAGAACTATGTATAAATCATTTATCATTTGCATTTACCAATCCCCTTTGGGGCCGCTCATAATTGTGACAAAGTAAATTCGTTGCTGGCAGAATGATTAAAAATTCCCTTTTAAAGAAGTTTTTTTCCAATTAATAAGTCTTTTTTTTATTATTATTTTAAAAATACATGTATTTTTCATATAGTTTCAATGATATGCATAATTCCTTAAGAAGTTTGGGGCCCCTTAGGAAGATGGGCCCCAGGCCTAGGCCTAGTCGGGCTGTGCGGTAATCAGGCCCTGTATATAGACATAATTTAAAAATATTAGTGTTATACACTGTAAAAACAACTCAGAAACGTTTCTGGAAAGTAATTGGCAGCTACAGTCTGACCACGGATTGTATGGAAAGACAAACATCCGTTTTACAGCCAGAATTGGACGAATCTGTTATTTTTTATCGATGTCAACTTTTGCAGAAGCAGAGTCTCATTCAAATGAGCGGAATACGCGCATCAAATTTTTACTTTTCCCCCTTATTCACATAGATTCGTCTTATCTGGACGTTTGAAAATTCCATGCAGTCTGTGGTTGGACAGTGTTGTGCCCAATTTCTGCCAGTAACATATTTTGCCGAACACTGGAAGGATTTCCGCTAAAATTCAGTAATCTTCCTGAAATTACCCTGGAAGCCTCCTGAAGAACTCAGAAATATTCCCGTTTAAAGCCTAGTCGTGTCTCTGGAACTTTCAGAGTAAACTTAGGTAAGTATAATATGACAGCTTGACACCTTTCTGATGTATCAAGAAAGCTCCAAAAGTAGTATCGCAAACATGGCCAAAGCTAAGCCAGAATTGCAAATGAGTATCAAGAATGTAATTCGCCTGCAATTCTTACACAGGGCCAAAGCTAAGGGGACATTCATTAATTACGTAAGGGTCCCGAGAGGGAGGGGCTGGAAATATCTCTACATGTCCTTACTTGGAGACGGGTGGGGGGGGGGGGGTTTAAACCATTCTTACGTAAAATTGTCCAGGTCTATACTTTATATTAGAAATCGCGCGGTCAAGTGGTTTGGCAGGGATCATATTTCATTTGCGTCTGGTAGGTAAAAATCATATGAGGATGCGCTCTTTTTTACTTGTTTTACAAAAAATGAATAGTGTAAAATATAATAAAAGAATCGCACTATGTATGGCATGTTTTATTTTTTATTAGTATCTCATCATATACAAAAAAAAATGTCGGAAGCACATATAGTCTAGATTTCAAGTTAGATTTACAGTAAATATTCCTTAGCACAAAAAGGTTTTTAAAAGTAGTTTCATTATAGTCAATTTAATAACGATTCCAGTGATGTAAGATTCGTATTCATTAGATGAAAAGTACTTAGATAACGCGGACCAACCATGACGTCAGCGACAGCAATAAAATAATATGACTTATCTGTTGAAAAATAAAAATCTTTGATTTGCGTCAAAACAGGAGTTTTTATATTATGGGAGTTTTACACTGCTCGACGTTGAAAATTCAACACCAAGAAGGAGTGGTCAGAAAGTGATGAAATTTGGAAAAAAGACAGAGATAGCAAGGAATAATAAATTATCTTAATTTCAAAATGAAAGGCAGGATACAGATCGCGAACGGCGTCGGCTCAGTAGGATGTAGGACCACCGCGGACAGCGATACACGAAGAAACACGTCTAGGTATAGAGTCAATAAGGGTGCAGATGGTGTCCAGAGGAATGGCTCTCCATTCCCTTTCAACCATTTGTCTTCTGAACGCTGCAGGGACAGAGTCTGCAAACGGCCTCCAATCACATCCCACACATGTTCGATTGGTGACAGGTCAGGAGAGTATGAAGGTCAGGGAAGCATCTGTGTGCCTTGGAGAGCATGTTGGCAGTGCGAGCACTGTGTGGTCGGGCGTTATCCTGCTGAAAAATTGCATAAGGTAGCCCTTGAAGGTAAGGGATTGCCACCGGCCGCAGCACATCATCCAAGTATCGTTGGGCCGTCACAGTGCCTGAATACGAATTAGAGGTGATATGGAATTGTACGCAATTGCTCCCCAAACCATTATGCCACGTTGTCGTGCGGTGGGACGTTAGTTACTGCCGGATTAGATCTGTCTCCACGTATCGTCTCCACGACGCCACACACGTATGCGGCGACTATCACTGGATAAACAGAAGCAGGATTCATCTGAGAACACGACATTTCGCCATTCTGTTATCCATGTCGCTCTAGTCCGGCACCATACTAAACATTGCTGTCTATGAAGTGGGGTCGATGTCAGTCTTCTTAGCGGACGCTGTGATTGCAGACCACGTGCAACCAAACGACGGGAAATGGTTCTGGTTGACACGGGAACATTCAGGGTATCTTGCACCTGCTGCAGAATCAAGGAACAAGTGATTTGTTGGTCTTCTAAAGCTTGTCGGTGGATGCGTCGATCCACGCGTTCTGACGTCACTCTGGCTGCCCTTGCACCCCTCAATCTTGCCACATTTCATTGTTCCAACCATCTTCGGCATAGCCGATGCACCGTGCTCGCATCCATGTGGGTATCAGCTGCGATTTGACGTACGGACCAACCTCCTCTTTTCAGTCCGATCACCATACCCCTCGTAAAATCGTCTACCTGCTGGAAGTGCCTTCGTTGACGGCGGTCTAGCATTCTCTCGTGTTGCACGTATCCTCCAAGACAAAAACAAAATTTCTTTGATAATTCTCCAGTCAGAAATGACGACACGAATATTGCCCATTCTACAAGTTCCTTCCCTTATATCTTACTTCACGTGCGTCGGAGAGCTGCGCATTTCACATCATTTGCATAACTCAGTGATGTACGTCTACTCTAAAATTTGCATAAATTTCTGAACACTCCTTCTTGGTGTTGCATTTTCAATGTCGAGCAGTGTATATAGAAGAGGATTAGTTTTAAATTATTCTTTTCTAACAACATTTTATTATTTTTAAAAATGAAATGCAATCTTACGTAAGAAAAGGGAAGACGGGTTTGAAAAATCATTCGCACCCTTACATGGGGGGTAGAGGGGTCAAAAATTGCCAAACTCCTCCTTACGTAATTAATGAATTACCCCTAAGACCAAGGACGGATACAAGTTAGGGGCGATGGGGACGATCGCCCCTCCCTTGAGGGATCCTGGAGCGTCAATTTTTCCAAATTGATGTTCTAAAACGCCATTTTAAGCGCCAATGTAGGCCATTTTTGACAGCATAAAAAATAAAATGGGTTTCGAATCTTCTTCCCAGAAACTTTTTGGAACTGAAGTTTCAAAAGGGCTATTTCAAATGATCTCTGGTGATGTTAGGAGGAACGTTTTCCCTTGGATATTTTGCAAAATTTAAGTCTTTATAACGCGTTTGTTGACAATTCAGGAGGTGTTAGAGTAAGAAATGACTTCAGCGACTATTCCCCGGCAATTTTTTGAAACTAAAAATTCAAAAAAGCGCTACTTTAGACGACCTTCCATCATGTTAAGGGAAGGGGGTTTCGAAACATTTCCCCGGAATTACTACAAAATTGAAGTTCTAAAACACACCTTTAAAAAAAACTTTCAACGGCTCAGTTCGAAGACCACCTTCGGTAAATCTCTATATTTTAGTTGTGTCAGTTAAAACCCTATATTTTAGTTGTGTCAGTTATTGACAATAATTCTTGATTTTCTCTGGAAGTGGATAAAACCCATTGAAATCCTGAAACGTTACACGGAAATACTCAGTAACGTTTCGGAATTTTTTGCAGTGTACATTTCAAACTTCACAATTTTACTATTAACCGTGTTGCTTTTAATGTAACTAAATTTACTTCGCCAGTATATCTTTCCATTAACTTGCCAATCGAAAACTTTTATGGAAAATTTAGAACGTTATTTTCAATCTATTATTGAGCTCATTAAAATTTGTTTCGAAATCTCGCGATTTTCATCAATTTTCGTCTGTTCAGTAGGACAAAAGTGGTTAGTTTAAGAAAAGCTTTTTAATCGTTGCCAAAATCCGGAGTTGGAAATTAGCCAAATAAAAAGAATGTTGTTAATGAAGGCAATTATAGCATTGGCAAATATAAAAACTAAGTAAACTAGTATGTTGTGGCCATCACGAAACTTTCTTCTATATTTTTCTTTTTTTTTCTGATCCCTCCCCATGCTTGACGAGGAGGCAATATTCCCAACAAAAACAAAATTACACATGCAAAAACTTGACGACTATCCCAATGTCTGAATTATTGCAAAAGCAAAGCAAAGAGCGAAAATTGAAAGTTATTTTAAAAGCCTTGCTTGAATTAATTACAAATATTTTATTTGTTAACAAACATAGGATGGCAACAGTTAAAAATTTTAAATCATTGAGATAATATTTCCGATCATTTCCATACAATTAAAATCACGAGAAATACGCAGACGACAATCTATTACGATTTATCTTTCTTATTGTTGCATTAATAAAAATATTTTTATTCGCAAAAAAAAAAAAAAAAAAAAAAATCAACACCTCTTGGAGCGATCGGCGTCAAAATTGAACCAAAACCTGTTTACATATGGATTCACATATATTCCAAATTTCAACCAGAACGTAGCATTACTTCTTGAGATAGGGCATTCAAAATGGAAAAAAAGAACGGGTGATTGCGCTACCCCCTTTTTAGCTGTTGACACAAAAATAAAATCAGTTCTTATACCCACTAAGGGCTACTTACAGATAAATTTTTCTTTCATTCCGTTCATTATTTCTTGAGATACAGCAGTCACAATTGACGACAAAAAACGTTCTATAACTCAACCCCAGTTTGAGTTATTGACACCAAAATTGAATCAGCACCTGTTCCTGTTAATACCAACATATGGACCAAATTTGGTTTGATTCCGCCAGTTACTTCCTGAGGAATAGCAAGCACGCGTAATTTGAAAAACGTCCCATTGCTCCACCCCCCTTGGAGGAATTCGCGCCAAAAACTAATGGGCACAAGTTCACATAGGGGCACATATGTGTACTAAATTTCGTTCGATTTCATGCGGTAGTTTTTGTTGTAGAGCGGCCACAAAAAACTGGTCACACACAGACGTGACACACATACACACACACACACACACACACACACACACACACACACATACACACACACACACACATACACACACACACACAGACAGACAGACATTTTCCAAAAATGGTCGAAATGGACTCAGCACACCTCAAAACGTTCGAATCCGTCAAAATTCGAAATTCGAAAATTTGCACGAATCCAATACTTTCTTCTATATCAGCGGTTCCCAACCTTTTTGATTGTGCGGCCCATCAGTTTTGTAGAAAACACGATTGAGGCCCACTAACGAATACATTACTTTCACAGCCAAAATTTATTTTCTGAGGGGGTGGGGTGGGGGGTTCCTGTTCGTAACTGGTCTTAAGTGTAAATAATACCGTACTAGGACAGAAAAAAAAAAGAGTTCTGGTGATGTTAATCTCTTTCTCCCCTTATGTTGCACCACAGATATAAATATTTTGTACAAGAACAATTTTCAAAATAATTTTTAAGGAAGAAATAATTTTATTGCATTCACTTAGCTGGCATAGCTGTAAGGAAACTCAAGAACAATTCATCAAAGTTAAAGCTCCATGGGATTTTTGGCGTTGTTTTTCCTCTCCGAGGGAGTTAATATCTGGGCTGAAACTGAATAGTTTTAGTCTCAAATAATTCGCAGCATTCAATGCACTTCAATATTTTTTTTTTTTTAAACTGCAATGAAAAGTCTCATTCAAATAGGTAGGTTGTCGAAAAGCCCCTCAAGTTCCTCAATTCACTAGTTAGTCATGCCAGTTCAGTGAAGGAGGAACATTTTTAACTTGCAAATTGTGGAAATTTTCTGATTCATTAGATTTCATCTTCAATTATAAGGGAAAGTTCGTAAGAAATATGAAAAATCTGAATCCTAAAATTTCTTATTGGCGATGAGCCAGCGAGAGTTGTGACGGTATATCTAACAAGTAAATTTTCGCTATAAAAAATGGTAATTAATACCCCAAGATTTATCTTGGTTCACATTCTCGACCAGTGTCCACGGCCCAGTAACACGCTGTTCGAGGCCCACTTGTGGGCCGCGGCCCATGGGTTGGGAACCGCTGTTCTATATATTAGATATAGAAGAAAGTAAAAATTATTTGTTTGCAAAAAAAAAAAAAAATTGTCTCTCTCTCTCTCTCTTTTTTTTCCACTAACATTAAAGAAGTCTGTTCCCGTAGTTATTTTTCTTGTTAGTTTAAAATGATTGTTTGACTCTCATTCGTCATAACTGAAAGTCTCGCAAAAGAAGACGAAAATATTTAATAAGGGCTATCTGCATGAGAATTACTACATTGCAAGGAGTTGAGCTTCAGTTTAATTTTATGACGCAAGCACGCAGTGTTAATTTTTTTTTCTTTAAAATATGGCGTTAAATGCGTTTCAGTCGCCTGCCTTGTCTAGTGGATGGCGAAGTCTGACTACAACAGGAAGGTCCGGGTACGAATCTCGGCTCGGGCTTGGATGTACTTTCTCTCTCCTGTCCTTGTCCTTTCTTTGTGCGAATGGGTTGTTGTGCTGTGAATGGTTGCCTACCCTATAAGCGGGTCCTTATGGCATGTAGAAGTCGAACTTCACACCAAATTACGATATAGTTGGAAAAGTGAAGCAGCGCACCCTTAATTACCAGCCTAGCTGGTACACGACAACAACAACAAAAGCGTTTCATTTTTACTTTCTTCTATATCTAATATATAGAAGAAAGTATTGGATTCGTGCAAATTTTCGAATTTCGAATTTTGACGGATTCGAACGTTTTGAGGTGTGCTGAGTCCATTTCGACTAGTTTTGGAAAATGTCTGTCTGTCTGTGTGTGTGTGTGTATGTATGTATGTGTGTGTGTATGTATGTGTGTCACGTCTGTGTGTGACCAGTTTTTTGTGGCTGCTCTACAACAAAAACTACCGCATGAAATCGAACAAAATTTAGTACACATATGTGCCCCTATGTGAACTTCTGCCCATTAGTTTTTGGCGCGAATTCCTCCAAGGGGGGTGGAGCAATGGGACGTTTTTCGAGTTACGCGTGCTTGCTATTCCTCAGGAAGTAACCGGCGGAATCAAACAAAATTTGGTCCATATGTTGCCATTAGCAGGAACAGGTGCTGATTCAATTTTGGTGTCAATAACTCAAACGGGGGTTGAGCTATAGAACGTTTTTTGTCGTCAATTGTGACTGCTGTATCTCAAGAAATAATGAACGGAATGAAAGAAAAATTTATCGGCAAGTAGCCCTTAGTGGGTATAAGAACTGATTTTATTTTGGTGTCAACAGCTAAAAAGGGGGTAGCGCAATCAACCGTTCTTTTTTTCCATTTTGAGTGCCCTATCTCAAGAAGTAATGCTACGTTCTGGTTGAAATTTGGAATATATGTGAATCTATATGTAAACAGGCTTTGGTTCTATTTTGACGCCAATCGCTCCAAGAGGTGTTGATTTTTTTTTTTTTTTTTTTTTTTTTTTTTTTGCGAATAAAAATATTTTTATTAATGCAACAATAAGAAAGATAAATCGTAATAGATTGTCGTCTGCGTATTTCTCGTGATTTTAATTGTATGGAAATGAACGGAAATATTATCTCAATGATTTAAAATTTTTAACTGTTGCCATCTTATGTTTGTTAACGTAATTAATTCAAGCAAGGCTTTTAAAATAACTTTCAATTTTCGCTCTTTGCTTTGCTTTTGCAATAATTCAGACATTGGGATAGTCGTCAAGTTTTTGCATGTGTAATTTTGTTTTTGTTGGGAATATTGCTTCCTCGTCAAGCATGGGGAGGGATCAGAAAAAAAAAGAAAAATATAGAAGAAAGTTTCGTGATGGCCACAACATACTAGTTTAAAGAATGAGACTACGACGATTTAGTAATTGCCATGTGCGGCTGTCGTATCTTAAAAACAATTCAACTACTGTATTCGTTTCTAGCCTACTTTACTATCAAAGTAAACAAGGAGTTCGTTCCGATCTAACTGAGCTTATTCGCCTGTGTGTCAAGAATGATTTTCTAACAACAGCCATGTATCACTCCCTCTGCATTGTCTTACACTGTAAAAAAAATCCAAAACGTTACTAGTTATTTCCTTGGAACATCTCGGGATTTCACAGGTTTTCACCTATTTCCCCGTAAAAACAAGTATCTTCGCAAAAAAGTTTCATGGATCGCTACAAGTTGCACGCATGCAGACATTTCACTGTTATGGAAAATGTTTTCAGCAACCAGTTTAAGGATTGAATGGGCGTGTTTATTAAGTGTATTGGCCAAATTCTAAATTATGTCCAATCCAGATTAAATCCCCCCCCCCCCTCCCAGTGATAGCGATAGTTAGCTACAGCTTTTTAAGGCAGAAATCGCGGGAGCGTCCCGCCGCCAAGAGAAACAAACGTCAGCAGCCAACAAAAGCAAATCCCCGCCAAGAAAGACGAAAGAAAATAAAAGCGACCAAGAACAGTTTACGCCGCGACAGAACAAGTTGGGGTTTTCACCCCTCTGTATCTCAGCCCTATGAAGACCCCCGGTGTTGATTTTTGGTTCACTCAATCTCTAGTGGCCCCTGACGACGTAAACCAAAATACAATCCTCTGGACCATCACGGGGAGGAAGAATTTAAGTTATAAAATCGCTATTCAAAAAAGTTTTCGCTTTCTTTGACAGGGCTACAGCCCAGACGAAAAGACGAATCAAGCTGAAATTTTGCACACACATTCCTTGTGCCCTACTGATGTGCCTTTTGTGCCATTTTATCCCCCTTCCCCTCCCACCTTGTTTTTACCCCACAAATCGTACCTTCCCCGGGGTTCTGTAGCAGCCCCCTGGGGGGCTATGGTAATGATTTTTTGTATACATATTCTTGAGCGGCCATTGAGGACACATACAAAAATTCAAATCCCAGGCACATCATGGACCGGAGTATTAAAGTTTGAAAATCACTAATTTCCCCTAAATTCATGTGAACTTACTCTCAGCTTATAGGGTTTGTTAATCTCTGACTGCAATTGCAAGGCAAGAAACAGATCTAAGATCTAACAGTTATTCAAAATTTGTCTTTGGAAATGAAATTCAATCAAAACTAATAAAAAACAGTTGCTACTAGACGTTAAATCGCGGATATCACAAATTTGGCACATCGACTGCGCATGCGCGCGGACTTTGCTCATCGGGCTTTCTGTTTTGAGATTCTATGTTGTTTGTTTATATTTAAGCATATAAATATTAATGAATGAGATTAGAATACAGTCCCCCCCCCCCCCCCCCCCCCAGTTTCACCAGTACGAATTTTCTTTCTTTCCTGTTTTTCAGTTTTGATATATTTAAGGGGGAAGGAATTTTAAATGTCGGCCAAACTATATGTAACTGTACGCATATGAATATGATACATCTAACTTTATAATTGAAAGCGAAAAATAGCACTTATTTATTGGTTTGCTTATTTTCTAAATCAATGCCTTTTTCACAAACATAACACATTATGAATTGAAATATATGAAATATGTATGTGGATATCCGTTGTTTTGCAGTAATTTGTTAACAGACAAAATTTTTGCAATTAATTTAAGCAAGACTTTTGAAATGAGCTAAGTCCACGCTCATGTCGCTGTGGCAAATTTGTGATATCCGCGATTTAACGTAGAGTACAGTTGCATACATCTTCTAACACATTCATTTTTTAAAAATATTTAAAGAATTGGTTTTTTTTTTTTTTTTTTTTTTTTGCTTGGTCATAACATACGTTAGTTTGTCTTTTTAGTGAACTTTTAAACAAAACTAGGTATTAAACAAGACAAAGAATTCTATCAAAAGAAAGTTAAATCACCGAACAATTAAAATTATCCCATAAAACGTAAAATAATCCACGATTTAAGAAACGTCATTAAATAAAATTTGAAAAGCTAGATTAATATAGTCCGCAAGGGGCCATTCATTAATTACGTAAGGATGATTTTGGCAATTTTTGACCACCCCCCTCCCCTCCATGTAAAGGTATGTAAGATTTTTCAACCTCCCCCCCCCCCCCTCCCTCTTACGTAAGATTCCATTTCGTTTTTCAAAATGACTAGTCGACCCGTGCGGAACTCCGCACTGTGCTTCGAATCGTTTCATAAGGCATTTCGCTCTTTAAAAATTTCAAAGAAAGAACATTATGAAGAAGAACCGAAAAAAGTAAACGGAAAAAAGTAAAATCACAAGAGAAGGCATGTAACTTGAAGACATCAGTAACAAAACCTCGTTAAATACAACGTTGTGATAATTTGATCATCGCTCACCTTTTGGTTGTACGTATTTTCAATGCAAACATAAATATCATTAAAAGTGTGGCTGAGTGACTCGTGAAAAAGCAGTAATTTTGCATGTGAAAAATCAGCATCTGATGGAAAAAAAAAGAAACATTAAAGAGATATTTATTGGCACGGATTCGAAATGGCGCCATTCTGATTAACATCACGACACTCCATCAAACCTAGCAATTGCGCCTTCCTTTTCGAATGCTATTCATTGAAGGAATGCGTAATAAAAAACAGCAAAAAAAGCTTTTTGCCGGAAAAAAATAAGATCATGCGTCTAAGTTTTGTCATTAGCCAGCATGATACGATTTAAAATTATTCGTAAAACAGGGAATGTGATTACAGAAAGAGGAAGATCTCACGTAGCGATTGAAACAAACATTCTAGAGAAGTATTAAATTCGACTGAAAATAAGGGTTTTTATTTTTGAATATTGAACAATTTCCCATAGCAGGCTGCTTTAACCGTTACGGCTTTAATGCCCGCACATGTTTATCTTTTAATCGAACACTTAAAATCCAAAACCAAAACCAGTTGAACTGAGTCCGTTTTTTAAGTGAAATTTTTCGAACCTAGACAAAATGTTTTCTTTTTTTCCAGCCGAAAGCAGAGGAGGTGAAAATGATTTCTTACTAATGAAGTTGATATTAATTTTAATGTTTTATATCGTATTCGAATAAATAATTAAAGGTTTACTGGTTGAAACTTGTAGTTTCAATTTGGCGTAGTATTTTTTCATTTGTACGAAAGGTAGAACTTATGCTTAGTGGTCTGGACGGAGTCAAAGTTTTAAAAAAAAGGAAGAACACCCTTCGATTAACAGTCAACTTATCTGAATGATAACTGTAGCCTGCATAAAGCAGTCGAAACATCAAGTAGCATTCCCACTACATTTATTAAGTGTGTTATCTGTTGTACGTTATGAGTACATGTAATGCGTAATATTAATGTAAATTTGCTATTATGTCGGACAGCCCGGGCGTGCCCGAAGTTTAGATGGAAAATTTGCATAAGAACTACAGGCTGCATCAAGGTTTTGCAACAGCAAGGGGCTTTTCCGAAAACTTGATTTTTAGACCATAAGTCTATTTTTCGTTATATGCCGGCCTGATAAGTTTTGAAATGAGGGGGGGGGATTTCTTCAAGAGATAAGAAAGATCTCACATACTGACAGAAAAATAATCCACAAAAATAATATATAAAATAAGATAATAAAATATTGAAGAGAAATGTTTTTTTTTTTTTTTTTTTTTTAATTTTTACAATTTATCTCAGGCTGTTGAATCGTTATGGCTTAGATGACAGCACGTGTTCATCATTTAACAGCACGGATAAAATACAAAATAATTTGAACTAAGTTCTTTTATAAGCGTAGCTTTTCGAATGTAGTAAAAATGTAATAGGCTATTTGTTTTTTTGAAAAAGGAAGAAAAAATATATATTTTACCCTTCGAATTGAGGTAGTAATTTTTTTATTTGTACAAAGAGTCAAAACCTCATTAGAAGAATCTATATTTCAATATACGATTTATAATTTTTTTCTGAATAAAAAACAATTCCATTGTAGTCTGAAATCTTAAACCTGATACTTATATTTTCGCTTACATTATGCTTTAATTTTCTTACCGGAGCCAAAGCTTTAATAAACCTTACAATTAAGAAGCAATTTAGCTCCATGTTGCACTAAGTTTTCATAACAGCAAGGAGCGTTTCCAGCTCATCTACTCTATTCCCTCATATTTGTTATGTATTGTTATTAAGTGTTCATGTAATGCGCGATATTTTTCTAATTTTTTGATGCAAATTGTCCGGACATGCGCCTGAACACTCATTCTCCTGGTTACCAGTCGAACGCTCTGCCGATCGAGCTATTCTGCTCTGCCGGTCATAGTGCAAGTTAAAGTTATAAATTGAACCGAAAACCTCATTCTGGTTCTTTAAAACAGATTTTTTTGACTGAAAAAACAGTTTTTAGACCGTGGGTCTATTTTTCATCAGTAGCCTGTATGATAAGCTTTAAAATAAGCGGTAAATCACTGAAATCGATCAAGAATTGAGGAAGATCTCGCGTAGAAACTAAAAACAGGCTACACAAATAATATATAAGGATAAAAGAACGAATCGTTATTAAATTCACTATTTTTAAATTACACCTTTTCGTGTAAAGAAATATTTACTAAGAAGTTGGAATCTAGACTGAATGTTTTTTCGACATTTTTTGTTTATGATGCGATACTAATTAAAAATAAAACATGCCAGCGCATTGGAAAATATTACATAAGAATATGGTTGACCCCCCCTCCCCAAAGAAAGGGTGAGTAGAGATTTTTAAAAACCCCTCCCCCTCGGGATCCTTACGTAATTAATGAATGGCCCCCAAGTTGTAAAACATTAAAAAAATAACTTCATGAAAATGTTGAATAATCCGTCAAGTAAAGAAGCTGTAATAGAATTTATTGCGAAGTTGTAAAATACTTGAAAACAATATGATTTAAAATATTGTATTTTATTATCCAAGCAGTTTTCTTTGCAACAGACAGGCTACAAGGATTGCAATAAAATTTAAACGGCCCAATTCTCACCAAACGAACATAGAATCTTACTGGTCAGAAAATAATATGACGTAAAATTAAGCTTGCCGTTATTGTTCCTTAAAAACACAAAACAACGTTGTTTCAATTGAACATTTATGACTTGAAATTCTCAATTCTAAAAATACAGACAAAGTAATAATATCAATGCAAAAAGATGTGATATCTCAGTAAAAACAGCCCTGTTGTAAAAATTTCCCTACCAAGAAAACCTTTAACTCCTCCCCACAAAAAAGAAAGCTTTCATCCTAAACCAAAAAACTCTCAGCCTTAAAAAGTCATGATATCTAGTTTGCCCGCCAAGTATCTGCCAAACTATCATCCTCCCCGTTCTCCTCTTTCATCACACCTACTTCCGTTAGAACTTCCTCCCACCTTCAACTCCTCAGAAATATGGATAGAACCTTCAAATTGTTTATCTTGTTTGGCGGGAAGCTTTTCTAATTGAGGTGGTTGCTTGGTGAGCAAAAAGCTACCCGCCATACAAGATAACTAATTTAAAGGATCTATCCATATTTCTGAGGAGTTGAAGGTGGGAGGATGTTCTAACGGTGTGATGAAAGAGGAGAACAGGGAGGATGATAATTTGGCAGATACTTGGCGGGCAAACTAGATATCATGACTTTTTAAGGCTGAGGGTTTTTTGGTTTAGGATGAAGACTTTCTTTTTTGTGGGGAGGAGTTCAAGGTTTTCTTGAAGAGGAAATTTTTACAACAGGGTTGTTTTGGCTGAGATATTAATGATGACAACAACTATTGGATTTTTATTTTCTTTCCTTTTCCATTTTTTCCCCTGTTATTTGGAAAATTTTGAAATTTTATACAGCTGAACTCTCTTAATACGATCACGTTTAATACGAAATAACAGCTAAAACGAACATTTTGTTCGTTAAGTTTGGATTGCCATTTTATTACCATACTTGCCAACCTTCGAAGGGAAAAAAACAGGAGATTTTACTAGAGGTATATAGGTGATTCACCATCGACATATCCTCGCTACAGAATTATTAAATTATGCTTTAAATAACATGAATACTAAATTTACAGTGAAATGGGGATTTTTTGCAGATGTAAGCAAATGGGTATTAACAAGAAAAATAGACTGCAAAGGAAAAATTAAATAATAAGGAGTGAATTTGCTTAAAGTTTCGTACATTCTCCGGTCTCTACCAGAAAAGTAGCTACAAAAATTTAAATACTAAAATCCGAAAAAAAAAGGAAATCAATATATAATGAAAATACAATATAAAATATGTAGGTATGGGGTAGCACATGTTAAAATAACCTCAAACATTCTAAATAATTGAAATAATTTCAAGATGCAAAAGGATTGAAATCTGCTGCCATTTTCGGCAAAGCACGTGCTTCGTTAAACATGCAATGTGGAAAGCTTCCAAAAAATTAATTTTTACTAACGGAGTTATTAATTGAAAAAATTCTTATTCCCTGACATTGGTAGACTAGAAAGGGGCGCCATCTATTGAGAAGAAAGTGAAACTTTTTGATGATTGACTGAAAAAACGGGAGAAAATCGTAAAAAACGGGAAATCGGGAGATGGAAGCAAAAAACGGGAGTCTCCCGTTAAAAACAGTAGAGTTGGCAAGTATGTATTACATTAAAAATTTCACGTAGAATACGTGCATTAAACTGAAAGTCTCGGCTAAGACGCACAAAAAATTTTAACTTCTTTATTTAAAATGTTCGTGGTTGAATACTGCATGTATAATTTTCAGTTTTAGAAATTATTCATAATTTAGTTAGGTAGCAGAAGTTCCATTGTGTGTCGAGAAGAAAATGAAATATTTTGCATAGAAAACAAAATTTACTTGGAGATAAAACTGTTCATCTTCCATTGTGGATTACAACCTATTCTGCGATTGTCGATTACCATCTTTCCTCTCTGTTTCCAAAAACATTCATTTAACAAAAACAAGGGATTTTTTTTTTTCTGAATACACCGATAGTTAGATTACAATGTGTGCATTAGTAGTAATATTTTTTAAATATAGGTAACATTTCTGCTTTTTTCAGTTTCACTCATTCACTGTTTCGAATAACGGCTCATACGAACAAATTAGTGGATTTTTGTCATTTTGTATTAACAGAGTTCAACGTACTGACCCGCGAGAATCATTTTAATATGTGGTACTGTTCTCGGGTAGAAAAAGGTAGGGAACCACTGTACTAGATATTGTCTAGATCAGCGGTTCCCAACCCATGGGCCGCGGCCCACAAGTGGGCCGCGAACAGCGTGTTACTGGGCCGTGGACACTGGTCGGGAATCTGAATCAAGATAAAACTTGTAGTCTTAATTTCCGTTTTTCGCGAAAATTCACTTATTAGATATACTATCACTCAAAAACTCTCCTGGCTCATCGCCAATAAGGAACTTTAGGATTAAGATTTCTTATATTTCTTAGGAACTTTCCCCTATAATTGAAGAGAGGAAACCTAATAAATCAGAAACTTCTTTAATGAAAATTGCCAAAGAAGCTAGTATTAGATTCAAGCTTCAAGTTAAAAATGATCCTCTTTTGCTGAACTCTGGCAAAAATGAATTGAGGCACTTGAGGGGTTTTTCGACAACCTACCTATTTGAATGAGACTTTTCATTGCAGTTTTTTAAAAAAAAAATAATATAGAAATGCATTGAACGTTGCGAATTATTTGAGACTAAAATCATCCAGTTTCAATCCAGATATCAACTCCATCGTAGAGGAAAGACAATGCCAAAAATCCCATGGAGCTTTAACTTTGAGGACTTGTTTTTGAGTTTCCTTACAGCTATGCCAGCTAAGTGAATGCAATAAAGTTATTTTCTTCCTTGAAAAATATTTTGGAAATTGTTTTTGTGCAGTGTATTTATATATGTAATGCAATATAAAGGGAAAAAGGGATTAACATCTCCAGAACTCTTGTTTTTAACGCACTTTCAGTCCTAATACGGTATATTATTCACACTTAAGTACAGTTATGAACAGGCACCCTCCAGATAGTAAATTTTGGCTGTGCAAGTAATGTATAGTAGTTTGTGGGCCTTAATCGTGTTTTCTACAAAACTGGTGGGCCGCACAATCAAAAAGGTTGGGAACCGCTGGTCTAGATGATGAGATGATCATGTAAAATATAACCGCCTATAGAAAAACACTTCTCTTTAGAATTTCAAAAGCAGTTTAAGTATAAGTTGCAGTTTCAAGTTCAACAACAATACCAGTTGTTAACACTTTAAAGGCACATTTCTTTCAAATGCTAAATTTTAATAAGAGCCAAAGCAAAAGTTATATGATTTTATGTTAAAGCCTTAACTGTTGAAAACCTTTAATTGTTGTAAATTTTAATAGCTGCAAATCTTTAATTGTTGATAACCTTTAATTATTGCAAATTTAAACTGTTGTAAAGTTTTAACTGTTGTAAAACTGATTATTGCAAACTTTAGTTGTTGAAAATCTTTAACTGTTGACAACTTTTCACTGTTGCATACCTTTAATTGCTTCTTAATCTTAATTTAATCTTTAACTGTTGCAAGTTTTTAATGGTTGCAAACATTTAACTGCTGCAAACTTTTGCTTGTTGCAAACATTTAATTGTTTCAAACTTCTATTAATGCTAACTTTAATTGTTACAACATTAAATTTTAATGTTCATTTAAAATTGAATGCACTTCTATATTTATCATAAGGACAATTTTAAATTTTTATCGTTTGATTTTGTTAATGTGTATTTTACACTTTAGTAGATAGTTTAGACCTTTTGCCTCAAATCAACTTCATTTCCAGGTGGGATATCAGTTTGAAAGGAACAGGAATATTCTTTGTACTCTTGTGCAAAAAGAGAGTGAGTAAAAGAGGACTCGCTGCAGAAGAAAAGTTCATTTAGCCACAAGGATCAATTTTGCAGCCATTTCTGCATGTCACGACCATCCTTAGCAAATAGCAATGAATATGGGTTATTCTATAAAAGTGGGAAAGGCTGTGTTCCAAGCTGATATTTTTAATCTGTTCATTTCTTTAGAAAAATACATTCTTCTCTGGGTACTTTAAACTTTTTTTAGCTCTGTAACTTTCATTTTAAACTTTACCATGTGGGAAACCCATAAATTCATCAGATCAGTTCATGCAAAAGGAGAAATCCCAATTGCGCAACCACTTGAACTCCCACAAGGCTAACTGAGAATCAGCACTGGCAGTCAGAGCAAGATTGTCACTGGAAGAGTGAACGTGAAAATATGTGTATTAAACAGTGATCGACTAAAACCGAGTTATGTAGTGAATATACCACCTCTGACATAACCACCACCACCACATAATGGTGACCCTTCGGACAAAACACCCAATTCAACAGAACTAAACTTGTGCTGCATTTTCACACCAAAACTCAAAAAATGGATTAAATTGTGTGATGAAGCTGAGCACAGCATCTTCAAAGTGTTCCAACCGAGGAGCAATCCAAAAACAACAGTGGGGAACTTTTGCTTTCAAGGTCGCAGATAAGTGCAATTTCTGTAAATCATTTCTCTGTGCTTTGCATTTGATTCGCATGGAAAAATAGGTCACTTAGGTGCCCCTTTATTTCCCTCAACTTCAGTTTAAGCTCTCTCGGTGTTTTTCTTATGATAAAGTCGAAGAAAATGTTTCACATGCATGTGATTACTATTCGTTTTCATGAAGTGTTATCTTTAAAAATATAGTAGGCTTGATAATTTTTAACATTGCATTTTTCAGTTGTATTTATGTCGCGTTTGTGATTATAATGCCGAATTCTCATTAACAGTATAAATTACGCATTTATGTTATATTACTATATTTATATGCATTAATATGATTCATTCAATGTCTGAACCTGAAGAATCTGAACCTTGCACCATGTCTGAAATAAGTGCAGTACAAATACCCCAGTACCATAGATCAGATCCTAGTTTATGGTTTGTAATGTGCGAAAGTACTTTTGAACTTGCTACTCCAAAGCCCATAACTGATTCGAAAACAAAATACAATTACGTAGTTGCACATATTCCTCCTGATACAGTTTCTTTAATAAGAGATGTATTAATGAAACCAGATAAAACCGATCCTTATTCCCATATTAAGACCGAAAAATAAATCGGTCTGGAGAATCGACCCAACAGGAAATTCGAAAGTTACTTTCAGGGGAAGAATTAGGCTCTCGCAAACCATCTGAATTGCTACGGAACATGAAACGTCGCGCAGAAACTTTAAATGTAGCTGAAAATTTGATGCTAGAATTATTTTTGCAGCGTTTGCCATCTTTAGTCCAAACAATTTTAGCTGCAATTTCCGAACTTACTTTAGACAAAGCTGTAGAAATTGCCGATAGGATCATAGAAGTTTCACCATCTTCCACGGAGACTTTTGCAGTGTCTAATAAAAGTGAACCAACACTTGAGACTAAATTTCTTCGCGAAATTGAAAAGTTAAATAAAAGAATTGATCGTCTTTCCTATTCTCGCGGTCGTTCGCCCAATCGCAGAAACAATGTGTCTCGCGAAAGGAGTGTCTCTCGTAAGCGTGATTTTTCAATTTGTTGGCATCATAGACGCTTTGGAGACAAATGTAGAGAAGAAAAATGCGTGAAACCTTGCAAGTGGCAGGGAAACGAATCGAGCAAAGACTAGCGGCGACTTATTCTTTGCCTAAGGAATCACGTCGCCTGTTCATTCGTGACCGGACAACAAATATATCTTTCCTGGTTGACACAGGGTCGGACGTCAGTTTAATTCCTGCTAATATCTACCAGAAACGAAATGCTACACAACAAACCCTTATGGCTGAAAATTCTTCCAACATTAATGTTTATGGTCAGAAAACCTTATCGCTGAATCTGAATTTAAGACGAAACTTTTTATGGACTTTCCTGATTGCAGATGTAGTTCACCTATTCTTGGAGCAGATTTCCTCCATTATTTTGAATTGGTGCCAGATCTCCGCAATAAATGCCTAAGAGATACTAAAACAAAATTGCAATCAGCAGGCCGAATTAAAGATTCGAAACTACATTCGGTTCAAATTTCTCTTTCTGGGGATACAGAATATCATAAACTGTTGCAAGAATTTCCGGCTATTACCAAATTACCTAATCCACATCAAACAGTAAAACACAATACTGTTCACCACATAATAACAAAAGGTCCTCCCGTAGTAGCAAAACCTCGAAGGTTAGCTCCAGATCGTCTTAAAATTGCTAAGCAAGAATTTCAAAATATGATGCATCTAAGACATATAAGACCTTCGAAAAGCAACTACGCTTCGCCACTCCACATGGTTCCCAAGAAAGGAACTTTAGAGTGGAGACCAGTTGGTGATTTTAGATCTCTAAATTCTCAAACAATAAAAGATAAATATCCTATCCCTTGTGTTGCTGATTTTACAGCTGAATTACACGGAACAAAAATTTTTAGTCGAATTGACTTAATAAAAGCGTACCACCAAATTCCTATTCATCCGGACGATATTCACAAAACAGCTTTTTGTACTCCTTTTGGCCTATTTGAAAGTACAGTGATGGAGCTCGGCCTCTGTAACGCGAGTGCTACATTTCAACGTTTTTCAGACGAAATTACTCGAGGATTACCAGGAGTTTACGACTTCGTCGATGATATACTAATAGCATCTAAAAATCCCGAAGAGCATCACCAACATTTGAACTTAAATGGAATGAAGAAGCAGAAAAAGCCTTTGTTGACGCGAAAAACGCGATTGCTAAAGCCACTCTTTTGAGACATCCCATTCCAGGAGCTCAATTAAGCTTATATGTAGACGCCTCAGAGGTTGCTATTGGCGGAACCTTATCTCAACTATCGCATGAACTGTGGGAACCAATAGCCTTTTTCTCAATGAAACTAAACAAAAGTCAACAAAAATGGTCAACCTATGATAGGGAATTGTTCACAATTTACTCTGCTATTAGGAAATTCAAACATATGTAAAAGGGCAGAATTTTTGTAATATATACAGACCAAAAGCCACTTACTCATGCTTTTAAACAAAATCCAAAAATATGTTCCCCAAGACAATCACGCCATTTAGATTTCATTTCGCAGTACTCCACAGACATTCGGCATGTGAAAGGTTCAGAAAATGTGGTATCAGATACACTCTCGCGAATTGAAATTGAGTCGATTACCAAAGCTGCAAATTTAAATTTTAAAGAATTTGCAAATGCACAGAGAAGTGATCCAGAAACTCAAAAATTTCTCGAAGATTCGTTCGGTTTACATTGTGTGGACTTTTAGTTCTTTTTAGCACTGATGAAGGGGCTTGCATGTGACAGCCCCGAAACAGCTGTTTGCTGAGTTTTTAACTCTTTTATACTACTTTATTTGTACTTTATACACCTTGTTGTCATTTTTACTCATTCCATAGTACAAAGTTTTCGACTGCTTTTTTACAACAATACATCTTCTTTAAAATTGGAGTTCAAACCATGCCAAACTGCGGACTGCAATTTACTTTGTGATACTTCAACAGGTGTTCCACGTCCATTCGTTCCTGTTTCCTTTCGTAAACTAATATTTGATCATCTGCATAACATGGCACATCCAGGAATCGCAGCTTCAACCAAGCTCATCTGTGCGCGATATGTATGGCCTAATATGAAGTGCCAAAATTAAGCACTGGGTGCAGTGCTGTGAATCATGCCAAAAATCAAAAGTACACAGGCACAACAAAATGCCTCTAGGTACATTTTCTCTTCCTGATGCCAGATTCTCGCACATTCATGTGGATATCGTGGGTCCCTTGCCACCATCTGACGGTAAAACATACATTCTCACTATGATTGACCGCTTTTCCAGATGGCCAGAAGCAGCACCAATATCTGACATTAAAGCACCAACCGTATGCCGTGAAATATTCAACACTTGGATCTCTCGTTTCGGATGTCCATCGATAATAACTTCTGATCAAGGACCCCAGTTTCGCTCTTCAATGCTCGCTGAATTTACTCGCTTACTGGGCACTCAAAAGATCCGAACAACTAGTTATCATCCAATTGCAAATGGACTTGTCGAACGTTTCCACCGGCATATAAAGTCTGCTTTAAAAGCTCATGAAAATACTGACAGATGGTTAGAACTAATACCCGTAATTCTGGGTATCTGAACAGCCATTAAGGAAGATTTGCAATCTTCTTGTGCAGAACTGGTTTACGGCACAACCTTACGTCTTCCTTGTGACATAATCGACCCTACAGTCACTCCTGCATGTGACTCGGATTTCGTAACTGATCTTCGTGACAGAATGAGACAGCTGAATCCTGTTGCGACATCTGCGCATTGCACCGATCAGTATTACATCCATCCGTTGCTAAAATCATCTTCGCATATTTTTCTAAGAGTTGATCATGTGAAACCACCTTTACATCAACCATATACTGGTCCTCATAAAGTGTTGAGCAAAACGGAGAAAACAATTGCAATAGACATCAATGGTCGACGCACAACAGTTTCTCTTGATCGCGTTAAACCGGCTCATGTAATTCCGGAAACTGTCCATTCTCCACCTCCAGCAACTACAAAACTAAAAACAATCAATAAAACACCTACAAACGAACCTGCAAAATGTATCACCAGATACGGAAGACGAGTACATTTTCGAAAAAACTTCGCAACTTATATAACCTAATATATCTTCTTTTCACTGCAAAGTATTAGTGAAAGATTTTTGTATATATATATCAATCTCAAATATTCCATTATTTTTGTATATATGTATGTATCTTATGTTTTTTTTTAACAATATGAAATGACTTCCAGTGTTGATTCTCAAAAAAAAAAAAAAAAAAAAATCGTTCCTTTGGGTTAACAACCCTCAGTCACTGGGGGGATACTCTGTGGGAAACCCATAAATTCATCAGATCAGCTCATGCAAAAGGGGAAATCCCAATTGCGCAACCACTTGAACTCCCACAAGGCTGACTGAGAATCAGTACTGGCAGTCAGAGCAAGATTGTCACTGGAAGAGTGAACGTGAAAATATGTGTATTAAACAGTGATCGACTAAAACCGAGTTATGTAGTGAATATACCACCTCTGACATAACCACCACCACCACAACCACAACTAAAATTTTTCCCCCAATTAAAATGACATTTTTTAGTGAAATGTCATTTATATGCCCTGTGGTTGTAATTCTCATATTCCAAAAAAATCTAGACAAAAACTGCTAAGAGATTTTAACCACATTATTTTGAATACATATGAGGCATTGAGAAGAAAAGGGATGTAAGTGGCAAATTAAAAATTTAGAGAGAACCAGTACAAATAAGAGGTGAATACATCCTCTGTTTTCAGGCAAGAGATAGTGCTAGCAGCCCTGGTTGGTGCTGCTATCAGAGCCGGCCTAGTACTTCTGCCGCCCTAGGTGATATTGACAAACGCCGCCTTCCCCCTTCCCCAATTGAATAATATTACTAATAATAATAATAGTAATAATAATAATATTAATAATATAAAATAATGAAATTTCAATAAAATAAAAAACAACAGTAAAGTGTTTACAATTAAAGGAAGTTTCTAGTTAAATTCCAAACTGGGTTTTGCATATCCAAGCACTAGATATGCAAAAATGGATAAGAGTCATTCCATGTCAAGTGATCCAAAATTTGGGAAATTTTTTCCCTCACCCTTTTGTATTTCTTTGAAATTTGGCTCATCGATTGTACCCTTTGAGGTAATCAAAAGTCCAAATTTTTAGATTTTTATCTCTATTATTTTTTTATTTATAACACTTTGATTTTTCGAAAAACCCGCTTTTTTTCATGGATGCTTGAACATAAAATGGACGATAACTCAGCACCAAATATAGATAGAAAGATTTGGTAAAAAGCATTTTAAAGTACATTAGTTGCTGTTTAATGGGATATGCAACATGACTAATTTCAAAAAAATTATAATTTTAAAAAAATGAAATTTAAACTTTAAATTTGAATCACTCAAAAAAGGTATAATGAATTTTTTTTTAAAAATTCTCAAAAATTTTTGTGTATTTTATCTTCATTTGTGCAAAGTTTCAAGTTGGGATCTCAATGGGATCATATTTTATGAATTTTTAAATAAAATTTGACGTATGAAATAATGACATTTTTCAGATTCTAACTAGTTAAAAATGGGGTTCTCTCACTGGGGATGGTCTAGTAAGTAGTAATTGATCATAACTATGCTTGAAATGAGCAGACGTAAATTTCTAAATTGGCAAGTCCCCCCCCCCCCCCGCGCCACCACTTTTATTATTATTTTTTTTTCAAATCTATTTTTAAAATGTAAAAAATAAATAAATGAATAAAAAACCAAATTAAATAGTAAACTTATTAAAAATTGGTAAATGTTCTTCTTTAAAGTAAGAAGAAGACCCCCCCCCCCCCCAAGCCACCACTTTTATTATTATTATTTTTCAAAACTATTTTTAAAATGTAAAAAATAAATAAATGAATGAAAAACCAAATTGAATAGTAAACTTATTAAAAATTGGTAAATGTTCTTCTTTAAAGTAAGAAGAAGACCCCCCCCCCCCAAGCCACCACTTTTATTAATTTTTTTCCAAAACTATTTTCAAAATGTAAAAAATAAATAAATGAATAAAATAAAACAAAATGAATAGAAAACATATTAAAAGCTGGTAAATGTTCTTCTTTAAAGCAAGACAAAGTACATCCCCCCCCCCCACATTCACTCACACATACGATTAACACTATACTAGTATCACGCTTCATCTGATGCTTTTTTTTTTCAGACCAAGTGTTTCTTTTTCAATCCGAACTTCACAAAGTGTACTTGGTTATTTCACTATCTGATAAGGAAAGTTATGATTCATTTCGTTCCTTACCCCTGCACCAACTTTCAATTTTGGATGGAGGAAAGAAATAGTTTGCCCCAAGATCACAGCAAAATAGGAGTGTTTCCACCCGTGTTGTTTCATTCTTTTTGCACTAAACTAAAAATAAATCTAAGTATCAGGTCATATGTCTGTCAGCATAAAACTAACTGTCTTTCTATAACATTTGGAGTGCAGCTGTTTTTTCTTTTCTTTAATGCTAGTTTTCTTTTAATTTCACTTGTAAACGAGAGCAATGCAGCGAGATCTATTTATACATACATTAAAAGCAGTTATAGATCAAACAAATTTTGCTAATTTGAGCATAACCTTCCATGTTGTTATGTTTCATTCCAGATTGCCCCCCCCTCCCCCTACCGTCCCACTTTCCGAAAGAAAAAAAAAATCTGCAAATGAGTGGTTCTCTTCAGTTTTTCTGACTTTTAGTTTTTATGCCCCCTTCCCCCCCCCCATTTATAAGCTTTAGTCACTACTGATGTTTAGCAGCGTGTGTCTCAGTTTATTAAGGTTATAACTCTTACATGCCGGCTTTTTTTCTAAATACAGTTTTGAAAAAAAAAAAAAAAACGATAAAAAGTGGTTGTGTGACGGAGGGGGGGGTACTAATCTACAAAGTCATGTCAGTTCATTTCAAGCATAGTCATGATCAATTACTACTTACTAGACCATCCCCAGTAAAAGAACCCCATATTTAACTGGTTAGAATCTGAAAAATGTCATTATTTCATAAGTCAAATTTTATTTAAAAATTCATAAAAATATGATCTCATTGAGATCCCAACTTGAAACTTTGCACAAATGAAGATAAAATACACACAAATTTTTTGAGAATTTTTTTAAAAAAATTCATTATACCTTTTCTGAGAAATATAAATTTAAAATTTAAATTTTATTTTTTCAAAATTAAAATTTTTTTGGAATTAATCATGTTGCATATCCCATTAAACAGCAACTAATGTACTTTAAAATGCTTTTTACCAAATCTTTCTATCTATATTTGGTGCTGAATTATCGTCCATTTTATGTTCAAGCATCCATGAAAAAAAGCGGGTTTTTCGAAAAATCAAAGTGTCATAAATAAAAAAATAATAGAGATAAAAATCTAAAAATTTGGACTTTTGATTACCTCAAAGGGTACAATCGATGAGCCAAATTTCAAAGAAATACAAAAAGGTGAGGGAAAAAACTTTGGATCACTTGACATGGAATGACCCATAAGCACTTTAAATTACATTTTAATAGTCATTAAGGGGTTATTCTAGTCTAAAATTTCAAAAAAAATCAATTTTTTTCTTTCATATTCTCAAAGTTTAAACCTTTAAGAATAAGTTTCTAAGAGGATTTATGGAAACTCAAATTATTTTTGGAGTTACTGTTAATTTTGTTAAAATAAACTTTCTTGCTGAAATGAGACTGCAACTTTAAACCCGTTTTTCTCGAAACTAGCTTTCTCGATACAGTTGACAACACATCTCAAGTTCTAATGCACCGATTTACTTGAAATTTGTTACAGACTTTCTTAGTACAATGAAAATTGTCTCAACGTTGGGGTTTTTGTATTTTTAATTTTTATTATTTTTTAAAAAATACCAAAATTCAAAAAGGGAGCCAAAAATTGAACTTTTTTTTTTCAAAAACGACGCTATTTTGTGAAAAAAAATTTATTCTCAAATCGGTTACGTCCAAACAATTCTACATCCTTGTTTAATAGGAAATAGCATTAACAATATGTTTCAGCCCACCTGGAGGATTGGAATCATGTCAACCAGGAGACCCCCCTTTTTTTAGAGTCCCCACTTTGCCAGCCTCCACCAACTTCAATTTTGATTTTTTTTTTTTTTTTTTCAACTGCAGTCGACTCCCGCTACAACGCGATTCGACTTACGCGAAATGGCTTTAACGCGAATTTTTCACGAGTAACGAATTTTAGAGCTAACACAAATTTTTCGCCCACAACATAAATTTTTTGGAAGGAAGTATCAGCTTCGTTATTGGCTACTAAATATTGATTTCGTGAACGTTATTACATCCCTTTAAGCATCACTAACAGCCAAAGTTCCCACATCAAACTAGTCTAGTGCATCAAATAACCACTCACCATCTTTCATTTATTTATTTATTTATTTATTTTCATTCTAAATATAAAAGTTGATGAAATATAACGGCACCTTAGTGTCACCTTCATCTAAAATTTGTAAAAATGGGAAGAAAAAGAAAGTTTCTGATAAAAATTTTTAAAAAGGCTAAGATTTTCGGTAGGCTTGAACAACTACAAAACGTCGACGGTAGCGCAACAATAAGTCTTCCATACGTACAATTAAAAGTCAAAACAAAAAGACATCCGTAAAACTTCAGAACTTAGTTTCAATATTGAAGTATGCATTGCAGTCTTGCAAAGTAAATATTATGGAAATGGAAGCTGCTCTTATATTGTGGATTAATAAAAAGATCAGGAAGAGGAGATGTTGCCGCAAATTGAAACGTCATAAAAGAAAAGGCGAAGCAATCAATTAAAAATGTATCAGATAAGAATAACGATCTGATTATGGAGCATAAATCATCACTATCTTCAATTTTTAACTCTTAAATATTGTTACTGTATCTCCTGTACAGTACTATTATAGTGCATCGTTTTAATTTTACTACATGCTGTGCGTACCGTGTTGTTTTATTTTATGTCGTTCGATCTCATTGGTCATTCATTTTGTGCATCTTAAAGTATTTCATGTTGAATAACAGTTTTTATTTTTTAAATACAGTAAAAGTTCAGTTCTTTATACAAGAAACTGTAGTCTATAGTTAAGGAATGCCTTAGAGCAGTTTGAGGGGTGTTTATAAGTGTCTAAAAGTATTTGATATGCTTTAAAAAAATTGCATGCATATATTTTTCCACAACATGAACTTTAGACTTACGCGAGAAGTCTTGGAACGCATCCTTCACGTAAGTCGGGACTCGACTGTGTTATGCATTATTATACTTTTAAAGTATCAATAAAAAACTGATAAAAATGGATAAAGAAAATAGCTACTGTTTTCTTTTTCCTATTACGCACGTAAAATCACCGTAAAATCAAGCCTCTGGACGAGAAGGCCTCATTAAAGTAGTGCATCTTATGGCGTTGAAACAGATATTAATATTTTCAAATGATTTTTAAATCGCGCAATTTTCCGCGTCTAAAAGTAAATTGAAATTTCTAGTTAAATTCCGAACTATGTTTTGCATATCCAAATACTGGTACATACTCTAAATCCTTATATATTATTTCTGTAGCCTGTTTTTTTTTTTTTTTTTTTTTTTTTTTTTTTTTGTCACTACGCGAGATCTTCCTCATTTCTTGATCGATTTCTTTGATTTACCCCTCATTTTGAAGCTTATCGTGCAGGCTAATGACGAAAAGTAGACCCACGGTCAAAAAATTGTTTTTTTTTCTGTCAAACAAACCTGGTTTAAAACACCGGACTGAGGTTTTGGTTAAATTTATAAGTTTAATTTGCGCTGTAACAGACAGAGCTGAATTGCTCGATAATAAATAACACAAGTGAGGCAATAAAATGAATGAGATGGGAACGCTCCTTGCTATTGTGAAAGCTTGATGCAAACCGTAGCTAAATTGATACTTTATTGCAAGGTTTTTTTTTTTTCGTTTTGTTTTTAAAGTTTTGGCTCCAGTCAGAAAACTTAAGCGTAATGTAAGCGAAAATATAAGTTTTGGTTTAAGATTTCAGACTACAATGGAATAATGTTTTGTTCAGAAAAAAATAAATAAATTGTATACTGAAATGTAGATTTCTCTAATGACAGTTTTTGACATTTTGTACAAATAAAAAACCACAGCCCCAAATTGAAATTACGCTTTTCATTTAGTTAACCTATGAATATTTATTGGGATGCGAAGTAAAACATTAGAATTACTAACAACTTGATGGGTAAAATATCTTTTTTTTTTTCTTCTTTCGGCAAAAAACAACTAGCCAGTCACATTTTTACTACATTCGAAAAGCTACGCTTAAAAAACGAACTTAGTTCAACAATTTTTGTATTTTAACCGTTCAGTTAAATGATGAACATGTGCTGGCATCTAAGCCATAACGGTTCAAGCAGCCTGCGATAACAAATTGTATAAAATTTCAAAAATAAAAACATTTGTTTTCAATAACTTTCTTTTCTATCGGAGGCGAGATCTTTCTTAAATCTTGAAGAATTCCCTCCTCATTTTATAGCTTATCGGGCCGATTAATGAAGAAAAATAGACCTACGGTCTTAAAATCAATTTTTCGAAAGCGCCCCTTGATGTTGCAAAACCTTGATGCAGCCTGTAGTTTTTATGCAGTTTCTTTCTTTTTTTTATTTTAAAGCAAAATTCTGATACAATTTTCCAATATTTTACGTCGCTTTCGGCGGAAAGAAAAACTCACAATTAACTGTTTTTTTTTTTTTTTTTTTTTGAGCAATCACATTGTTTATTGTTTTCAATTGACCCTTTTTGGCGTCTTTTGATTTTATCCCCCCCCCCCCCTTCCTCTGCAGCACCACCGTCAACCGGCCCCTTCCGATGCTGCTCCTCTACGATAACCGTCTCCAGGTTGCGTCTATATCCTACACACACACGCATACATACAGACACCTGCAAACACACACACACACACACACATACATACACACACTCATGATTACGAAACTCATAATTTGAATTCAAAATGTCAAAATTCAAAAATTTTTTTTTTTTTTTAAGTAGCTGAACTTCGGGCTCGTCCGGGCTGTCCGCCATTATAGCTAATTTAGATTAATATTACGCATTACGTGTGCTCATAACATACTACAGATAACACACGTAATAAAATAAATGCTATGGGAATGCTCCTTGGCGTTTCAACTTCTTTATGCAGGTTACAGTTATTATTTAGATAAGTTGACTATTAATCGAAGGGTGTTCTTACTTTTTTTTAAGATTTGACTCCATTCAGATAACCAAGCATAATGTAAGAATTAAAAAGAAGAAAAAATAATAGAATTAAAACTTCAGAACTCAAGGGAATCCTTTTTGTGCAGAAAAACTTTTTCATTGAACGCTGAAATGTAGATTTTTCTAATAGCAGTGTCGACCTTTTGTACAAAAAATAGTAATAATAATAATAATACGCCAAATTGAAACTACGAGTTTCACCCAGTAAACCTTTAATTATTTATTCGCGCGAATACGATATAAAACATTAAAATTATTATCAACTTCATAAGTAAGAAATCATTTTCCACTCCTCTGTTTTCGGCGGAGAGTTGGGGGGGGATGCATTTTATCTACGTTCGAAAAATTACACCTTAAAAAAAACTCAATTCAACTGGTTTTGGTTTTGAATTTCAAGTGTTCGATTAAAAGAAAGGCATGTGCTGGCATTCAAGCCGTAATTGTTAAAGCAGCCTGCTAGTTGAAATTGTATCAATTATATCAAAAATAAAAACATTTATTTTTAATCTAATTTATTATTTCTCTAAAATGTTTGTTTCAATCGCTTCCTCATTCCTGAATCAAATTCCATGTTTTACAAATAATTTTAAAGCGCATCTGTTGGAATATGCTGGATACAAAACATAGACGCAAGATGTTTTTTTTTTCCCTGCTAAAAGCTTTTTTGCTGTTTTTTATTACACATTGCTTCAATGAATAGCAATTTAAAACGAGGACGCAATTGCTCGGGTGATTGGAGTGTCGTGCTGATAACCAGAAAGGCGCCATTTCTAATCCGTGTCAGTAAATCCATATATATTATTTCTGTAGCCTGTTTTTTGTTTCTACACGAGATCTTCTTCAATTCTTGATCGATTTCGTTGATTTACACCTTATTTAAAAGTTTATCGTGCAGGCTAATGACGAAAAATAGACCCACGGTCCAAAAATTGTTTTTTCTGTCAAAAAACATATTTTAAATAACCAGAATGAGGTTTTCGGTTAAATTTATAATTTTAACTCGCAGTGGGACCGACAGAGCTGAATAGCTTGATCGGTAGAGCGTTTGACTGGTAACCAGGAGAGTGAGTGTTCGAGCCCAGGTCCGGACAATCAGCATTAAAAAAGTTAGCGAAAGGTCGCGAATTACATGAACACTTAACAACATTGAATAACAAATATGAGGACATAGATGAGATGGAAACGCTCCTTGCTGTTATGAAAACTTGATGCAACATGGAGAAAAATTGTTTCTTAATTGTCAGGCTTTCTTTTTTCTTTTTTTTTTTTTTTTTTTTTTTTAAAGCTTTGGCTTCGGTAAGAAAATTAAAGCATAATATAAGCGAAAATATAAGTGTCAGGTTTATGATTTCAGACTACAATGCAATTGTTTTTTGTTCAGAAAAAAAAATCGTATATTGAAATATAGATTCTTCTAACGAGTTTTTGACTCTTTGTACAAATAAAAAAATTACTACCTCAATTTGAAGGGTAAAATATATATTTTTTCTTCATTTGGCAAAAAAACAAACAGCCTATCACATTTTTACTACATTCGAAAAGCTACGTTTAAAAAAGAACTTAGTTCTTCAAATTATTTTGTATTTTAACCGTGTTGTTAAATGATAAATACGTGCTGCCATCTAAGCTATAACGGTTCAAGCAGCCACGATAACAAAATGTAAAATTTTCAAAAATAAAAACACTTCTCTTCAATATCTTATCTTATATATTATTTCTGTGGATTATTTTTCTGTCAGTATGCGAGATCTTTCTTATCCCTTTTATAAATCTCCCCCTTTAGTTTAAAACTTATCAGGCTGGCTAATGACGAAAAATAGACTTACAGTCTAAAAATCAAGTTTTCGGAAACGCCCCTTGATGTTGCAAAACCTCGACGCAACCTGTAGTTCTTATCCTTTTTTTTAAAGCAAAGTTCTAATACAATTTTCCAATTTTTTGCGTCGCTTTCGACAAGAAAAAATTTTTTTTTTTTTTTTTAATAAAGCTTAAAAGTACTGGGCTTAGTTGTTCGGTTAAATTGATAAGTTTTTTCGGTAGAGAGTTCGGCTAAAAACTATCTGAACTTCGGGCAAGCTCGGGCTGTCCGACATAATAGTAAATTTACATTAATATTACGCATTACATGTGCTCATAACATACTACAGATATCACACGTAGTAAAATAAATGCAGTGGGAATGCTACTTGGTGTTTCGACTCCTTTATGCAGGCTACAGTTATCATTCAGATAAGTTGACTGTTAATCGAAGGGTGTTCTTCCTTTTTTTTTTAAAGCTTTGACTTCGTCCAGACCACTAAGCATAATGTAAGCATAAAAATAGCATTAGATTTACCTCAAAGGAATCTTTTTTGTGCAGAAAAACGTTTTCATTGTATGCTGAAATGTAGATTTTTATAATAGCAGTGCTCGACATTTTGTACAAATGAAATAATACTATGCCAAATTGAAACTACGAGTTTCACCCAGTAAGCCTTTAATTATTTATTCGCGTGAATACGATATAAAACATTAAAATTATTATCAACTTCATTAGTAAGAAATCATTTTCTACTCCTCTGCTTTTGACTGAAAAAAAAACATTTTGTCTACGTTCGAAAAATTACACTTAAAAACGGAATCAGTTCATCTGGTTTTAATTTTGAATTTTATGTGCTGGCATTTAAGCCGTAACGGTTAAAGCAGCCTACTATGGGAAATTGTTCAATATTCAAAAATAAAAACACTTATTTTCAATCGAGTTTATCCCTTCTCTAGAATGTTTGTTTCAATCGCTACGTGAGATCTTCCTCATTCTGTAATCAAATTCCGTGTTTTACGAATAATTTTAAATCGTATCATGCTGGTTAATGACAAAACATAGACGCATGATCTTTTTTTTTTCGGCAAAAAGCTTTTTTGCTTTTTTTTATTACGCATTTCTTCAATGAATAGCATTCGAAAAGAAAGGCGCAATTGCTAAGTTTGTTGGAGTGTCGTGCTGTTAATCAGAATAGCGCCAGTTCGAATCCGTGCCAATAAATATCTCTTTAATATTTCTTTTTTTTTTTTTTTTTTTTTTTTTTTTTTTGTCAGAGTATCACATAGGCAGGATTGTATTTGCCACAACCCGTTTTTTTACATGCACAATTACTGCTTTTTCACGATTCACTCAGCCACACTTTTAATGATATTTATGTTTGCATTGTAAATACGTACAACCAAAAGTAGAGCGATGAATCACATTATCACATCGTTGCATTGAACTAGCTTTTATTGCTCATGTCTTCAAATTACATGCCTTGTTTTGCGCGTTTACTTTTTTCCGAGTACTTAAATCCGTTTTCTTTATTCGATTCTTCTTCATAATGTTCTTTCTTTGAAATTTGTAAAGAGTGAAATGCTACATGAAACCACTCGAATCACAGTTTGCGGAGTTCCGCACATATTAAACTATGTCATTCACCGTTATGCTCCTTCACATACCTACGAAAAACACAACTATAAAAATGCAAATAGACGCAAATAATTAAGCTCGACTGATGTCATATTTTAGCTATGTAATTTTTCAAAATAGTTTCTTTTTTTTTTTTTTCTTCTTTTTTTTTTACCTTTTTTATTTTTTTAGATTTTTATATAAAATTAATTTTTTGCAACAAATGCTCCGCAAATTTTTCCGTTTTTGTAGTATCATACATATAGTTTGTTGAAAGGACTGAATAAATATTTGGTTCCACTTCTTAATGATAATGCGATTTCTTAAAAAATGAAAAATCTAAACAAACTCAGCAATTTGACGTTTTCAACAACTAAAACGACACCATTAACCATTTGCATTTCATTGTTACCATAGGTGTAACATCTAAATTTAACCGCTTCTCAAGCCCTGGAATTAATCAATAAATGGACAAAAATTGTCTTAAAATATCTTTTTAACTCCTTTGTATGATCCTTGGTAACAGCACTAGAGAAGAGGATCATTAACAAGCGTATTATACGCGGCTCATGAATGGATACGTTTTCCTGCGCAATTTCAAGTGTGAAGAAAATGAAATAGATTTTAAAATAATATCTCAGTATTTGAAATAATACCCCAGCAATGCAGTTTTTAAGAATATATATATACTAATATTATAAAGAGAGAGGGCGGATTTGTGTGTGTTTATATGTTCGAGGTAGCTAATCTCCGGAATTTTTTTCACCAATAGTTTGTCTACGCTACCAGTTTATGTTTCGCACTGTTTTGTTCTTATAAATGTAAAAACGTACTTCGGGTGAAAAGGCATCATGCTCTGTAGGTCTGCTACAAATTACGTGCTGCTGTCCTGATCGCACCGCATTTGCAGCAGCAGAATAGATGAAGTCAACAAATGTTTATGCTTTTTTTTTTTACGAATTATAACTGAGATTCGCTTTGGGCAAAATAGTTTTTTAATTCAAGTAGTGCAGATTGGCGATATTAATCCGTGTTTCTCGAGGTTGTAATTTTTCACGCAATTCGGGCTATCCTTTGAGGTTTTTTATTCATAGTAAAATCTAAATCAAAAACATCTGCTAAGGAATTCACAAAGTATATTTAGTTTAGAAGATTCTCAACTAAAAGAGTAAATGCACATAAGTACCGTATATTCTAAGTTAAGAGTTAAAACATGACCGTTTTTAAGCATTTAAAACGATACGATTTCTAATATAACTTAGAAATCTATTATCTGAAAATATCAGAAAAAAATATATATATCCCCTTTCTTCCCCCCCCCCAAAAAAAAAAGTAGAGGCATGTGAAAAAAGAAAATTTTTCGAAGAAACCGAATAAAAGAGGTTGAAAGGCATTCCGAGATTGAGAAAGACTCTCCTCGGAATAGAATATACAATACTAGGAGTACTCGCACCGCGATGCCCGTGCTAAGAAGTTAAAGGAAGTCCATTGAACCCCCCCCCCCCCCTCCGCCCCCTTCTTCTGTGAAATGATAATTTTTCTTCAACTAAAATGCGTACAGACTTTTTCAAAAGACCTACTAAAGTCTCTTTGGAATTTAGAACTACTCGCCAAAACACATAAAAATATTAACAGTAGCTATAAAACTCAAAATAATCCTTCAACTACATAGTTCATCGCTTAACGCTCCAAGCAACTACGCTACCGTAACCCTGCCCTTTAGCGAGTGAAGCGTTTTTTCCCTGCATTTTAAAGTGTTTCGCCAAATAAACAATGCTATAATAAAAACGTTATAAAGAACAACCACAATTGAATAATACGAAAAATCAAATTATTTACTTAGATAAGTAACGATCTTCAACTATAAGAAGAAAAACAAACGTTGAAGAAGTAAGGAAAACAAAACCAAATAGAACTAGTATATTGTGGCCATTACGAAACTTTCTTCTATATTTTTCTTTTTTTTTTTCTGATCCCTCCCCATGCTTGACGAGGAAGCAATATTCCCAACAAAAACAAAATTACACATGCAAAAACTTGACGACCATCACAATGTCTGAATTATTGCAAACGCAAAGCAAAGAGCGAAAATTGAAAGTTATTTTAAAAGCCTTGCTTGAATTAATTACAAATATTTTATTTGTTAACAAACATAAGATGGCAACAGTTAAAAATTTTAAATCATTGAGATAACATTTAAATACAATTAAAATCACGAGAAATACGCAGACGACAATCTATTACGATTTATCTTTCTTATTGTTGCATTAATAAAGCTATTTTTATTCGCAAAAAAAAAAAAAAAAAATTAACACCGCTTAGAGCGATTGGCGTCAAAATTGAACCAAAGCCTGTTTACATATGGATTCACATATATTCCAAATTTCAACCACAACGTAGCATTACTTCTTGAGGTAGGGCACTCACAATGAAAAAAAAGAACGGGCCGATTGCGCTACCCCCCTTTTTAGCTGTTGACACCAAAATAAAATCAGCTCTCTATACCCCTAAGGGCTACTTGCCGATAAATTTTTCTTTCATTCCGTTCATTATTTCTTGAGATACAGCAGTCACAATTGACGACAAAAAACGTTCTATAGCTCAACCCCCCGTTTGAGTTATTGACACCAAAATTGAATCAGCACCTGTTCCTGTTAATGGCAACAGATGGACCAAATTTTATTTGATTCCACCAATTACTTCCTGAGGAATAGCAAGCACGCGTAACTCAAAAAGCGTCCCCTTGCTCCACCCCCTTAGAGGAATTCGCGCCAAAAACCAATGGGCACAAGTTCACATAGGGGCACATATGTGTACCAAATTTCGTTCGATTTCATGCGGTAGTTTTTGCTGTAGAGCGGCCACAAAAAACTGGTCACACACAGACGTGACACACACACAGACAGACAGACATTTTCCAAAAAAAGTCGAAATGGACTCAGCACACCTCAAAACGTTCGAATCCGTCAAAATTCAAAATTCGAAAATTTGCATGAATCCAATACTTTCTTCTATATATTAGATATAGAAGCATGGGCGGATCCATGGGGGCCATGGCCCCCTCCGAGAAAAATTTCAAGAATAGTTAAAATCCCCTTTTTTTGAACAAAAATGTAAAAAAATTCCCCTATAATACATACAAAATCTAACATATAGAGAAACAATGAGAAGGGGAAGAAAGTTTCAAAAACAGTAAAAAACCTTTTTTAGAGCAAAATATAAAAAAAAATTCTTACTATTCCTCGAAGTCCCTAACAAGAATATAAAAACAACGCCGGGGAGCCATAAAACCATGCTAAGGAAGTTTCAAGTATAGTTTTTTAAACCCTCTTTCGTAACTTAAATTGAAAAAAAAAAAAAAAAAAAAAAAACCTCATTGTAATTCATGTGAAGTCTAACAAGAATAGAAACAATGCCAGAGGGAGAGCATGGCCACCCGGCCACCCCACGAAAATTTCAAAAATATCAAGTGTATACCAAATATTTGGGTTCATTTAGCATAATGGGCTCGCCTTGTTAGATGCGTTTAATACTTCCCTCATGGGGAAAAGAAAAGGATATGTGTTAGTAAGTGTCCGATAAAAAGTTATACATTTAATGATTGCGCATTAAGTTAAAGTTAGATTTAAATTTTAACCTGGCTTTATGCAGTGCTATGTAATTATTCTTCATTCCCTTTTTAATATGGGACCCTCCAAACCACTCCTCTTCCTCTTGTTAATATTACCAAAGATCGTCAACAAACAACGTTTTAGTTTCTAGGTGAGCCCCCCCCCCCCCCCCCCACCTCTCCTTTAAGCCAACATCGTTCAAGATCGGCCTAAATTTTGTTTTAAACGCTTGAGTTTCAAAATGTTTCCGGCGGAGAACTCCTCCCTCTATAACATCATTGAAAGTCTTGAAGAATTACATTTCTGGAGCTTCAATTTCGAAAAATTGCTGGTCCTCTAAAAGCTGCTCATGAATCATGGATTGCCTACATTTGTAATTTAAAGAGTTCAATTTTGAAAAAATTTTGGGAGTGAACCTCAGAATCTCTTCAACCCTAAGGAAGTCTAGAATGCGTTTTTAAGTCTATAAATTAGTAATCTCTCCTCCCCTTAACATCACTAAAAATCGTCTAAAACAGCCTTTTTAGGGATACAATTTCGGAGGGTGCGCTCCAAACCTCTTCTCCCCTACCATTACCAAAGATAATTAGAATGCATCTTTAAGACAGCAATTTAGGAAAATTTCTTGTCCCTCGAATTTCTCCTCCACACTCCACGTATCATCACGAAACGATCGTATTCAACTGCGTTTTTGGCTCTACAATGGCAAAAAAAAAAAAAAAAAATCCGCCGGAGAAACCCCGAAGCTCCCTCTTCTTAACATTATTGGAGATAATGTTTGCGTTTTTAAGGTTTCAATTTCAAAAAATAAGCGGGGGGAGGTGGGCTCGCATCTGAGCCCATAATATTACGAAAGACAGCTAAAATGCATTTCTAAGATTACAAATCGGAAAATTTTCCTTAGAAGGGCCCCTCAAAACTCTTCTCCCCTAACATTACCAAAGATCGTCTAAAATGAGTTTTTAAGACTACAAATTCGAAAATTTTCCGGGGGAGAAACCCCCGGGCCCCCTTTACCTCGGAATTGATATTATACCAACGGTTGGTTCATATTTTCTTCCTCTTAAATCAGAAGTCCTATACAGTCGGCTCAGAACACAGTACTGATTACAGGAATACCACTTTGAGGCGACGATATATGCACACATTTGTTAAGAAAAGAGGAAAATTATTGGGATGGTTACAGCCTTTATGTTAAACTTGCGTCACCTAGTGAAAATTCTTTAAAAATTGCTCTAGTTCAAGGTGGGTTATATTGAGATTTGTAAAATTCAAAAATTTTCCAAAGCATTGTACTTTTCCAAATGGCCCCCTCCGAGAATTCTGTCTGGATCCGCCCCTGTATAGAAGAAAATAAAAACCCTAGAAAATCAAACTATGTACCTGTACGTAGGAAAAAAACGCATTCAAAAATCTGTTCGCTGTCAAAAAAATGACACACGGATGTACGGGAGGGTAATAGTTTTTACCAACAACGCTGTTCATCATCCACATAAATTCCTTAATTCCCTAAACTCCTCCAGACTTCTCTTCATGCTTTTAAAATTAAAAGCGATATCTCAATAACTTTATAGCGCAACTTTAACTTGCCTAATCTATGCAATGGGGAATCAGACCCTAATTAAAAATCACTAAGGAATAATATGATTTCGAGTATTTTCTTACAACATCAGCAGTAGATCAGTGCGCACATATTCCTTGCATCCCCATGGTCCTTGCATATTTGCTTTTCAATTAAAGTGATAGCAATTTCTAAAAAAAAAAAAAAATCTTTTGCCATCACTGTCATCAAATCTGAAGTTCAAACGTACAACTTTACGATACATGCTGCACTGTAAAAATGATTCAGAAACGTTCCTGGAAAATAATAGGCAGCTGATGTGCCCAATTTTATCCAGTAACATATCTTGCAAAAACCAGAAACGTTTTAAAAGTCAGTAACCTTTCTGAAATTA
>NC_072738.1:15028103-15126050 GCF_026930045.1 Uloborus diversus
GGCAAACTAGATATCATGACTTTTTAAGGCTGAGGGTTTTTTGGTTTAGGATGAAGGCTTTCTTTTTTGTGGGGAGGAGTTAAAGGTTTTCTTGACGTGGAAATTTTTACAACAGGGTTGTTTTGGCTGAGATATTAATGACGACAACAACTATTGGATTTTTATTTTCTTTCCTTTTCCATGTTTTCCCCTGTTATTTGGAAAATTTTGAAAATTTTATACAGCTGAACTCTCTTAATACGATCACGTTTAATACGAAATCACAGCTAAAACGAACATTTTGTTCGTTAAGTTTGGATTGCCATTTTATTACATTAAAAATTTCACGTAGAATACGTGCATTAAACTGAAAGTCTCGGCCAAGACGCGCAAAAATTTCTAACTTCTTTACTTAAAACGTTCGTGGTTGAATACTGTATATATAATTTTCAGTTTTAGAAATTATTCATAATTTAGTTAGGTAGCAGAAGTCCCACTGTGTGTCGAGAAGAAAATGAAATATTTTGCATAGAAAACAAAATTTACTTGGAGATAAAACTGTTCATCTTCCATTGTGGATTACCACCTATTCCGCGATTGTCGATTACCATCTTTCCTTTCTGTTTCCAAAACAATCATTTAACAAGAAACAAGGGATTTTTTTTTCTGAATACAGTGATAGTTAGATTACAATGTGTGTATTAGTAGTAATATTTTTTAAATATAGGTAATTTTTTAAATATTTCTTCTTTTTCCACAGTTTCACTCATTCACTGTTACGAATAACGGCTAATACGAACAAATTCGTGGATTTTTGTCATTTTGTATTAACAGAGTTCAACGTACTGACCCGCGAGAATCATTTTAATATGTGGTACTGTCCTCGGATAGAAAAAGGTAGGAAACCACTGTACTAGATATTGTCTAGATGATGAGATGATCATGTAAAATGTAACCGCCTATAGAAAAACACTTCTCTATAGAATTTCAAAAGCAGTTTTAGTATAAGTTGCAGTTTCAAGTCCAACAACAAGACCAGTTGTTAACACTTTAAAGGCACATTTCTTTCAAATACTAAATTTTAATAAGAGCCAAAGCAAAAGTTATATGATTTTATGTTAAGCCTTAACTGTTGAAAACCTTTAATTGTTGCAAATTTTAATAGCTGCAAATCTTTAATTGTTGATAACCTTTAATTATTGCAAATTTAAACTGTTGTCAAGTTTTAACTGTTGTAAAACTGATTATTGCAAACTTTAGTTGTTGAAAATCTTTAACTGTTGACAACTTTTCACTGTTGCATACCTTTAATTGCTTCTTAATCTTAATTTAATCTCTAACTGTTGCAAGTTTTTAATTGTTGCAAACATTTAACTGCTGAAAACTTTTGCTTTTTGCAAACATTTAATTGTTTCAAACTTTAATTAATGCCAACTTTAATTGTTACAACAATAAATTTTAATGTTCATTTAAAATTGAATGCCTTTCTATATTTATCATAAGGATAATTTTAAATTTTTATCGTTTGATTTTGTTAATGTGTAATTTTACACTTTAGTAGATAGTTTAGAACTTTTGCCTCAAATCAACTTCATTTCCAGGTGGGATATAAGTTTGAAAGGAACAGGAATATTCTTTGTACTCTTGTGCAAAAAGAGAGTGAGTAAAAGAGGACTCGCTGCAGAAGAAAAGTTCATTTAGCCACAAGGATCAATTTTGCAGCCATTTCTGCATGTCACGACCATCCTTAGCAAATAGCAAAGAACATGGGTTATTCTATATAAGTGGGAAAGTCTGTGTCCCAAGCTGATATTTTTAATCTGTTTCATTTCTTTAGAAATGAAACATTTTCTCTGGGTACTTTAAACTTTTTTTAGCCCTGTAACTTTCATTTTAAACTTTACCACAACTAAAATTTTCCCCCCAATTATAATGACATTTTTTTTGTGAAATGTCATTGATATGCCCTGTGGTTGTAATTCTTATATTCCAAAAAAATCTAGACAAAAACTGCTAAGATTTTAACCACATTATTTTGAATACTTATGAGGCAGTGAGAAGAAAAGGGATGTAATTGGCAAAATTAAAAATTTAGAGAGAACCAGTACAAATAAGAGGTGAATACATCCTCTGTTTTCAGGCAAGAGATGGTGCTAGCAGCCCTGGTTGGTGCTGCTATCAGAGCCGGCCTAGTACTTCTGCCGCATTAGGTAATATTGACAAACGCCGCCCTCCCCCCCCCTAATTGAATAATATTAATAATAATAATAATAGCAATAATAATAATATTAATAATATAAAATAATGATATTTTAATAAAATAAAAACAACAGTAAAGTGTTTACAATTAAAGGGAGTTTCTAGTTAAATTCCAAACTGGGTTTTGCATATCCAAGCACTGGATATGCAAAAATGGATATGCACTTTAAATTACATTTAAATAGTCATTAAGGGGGTATTCTAATCTAGAAATTCAAAAAAAAAAACATTTTTCTTTCAAATTCTCAAAGTTTAGACCTTTAAGAATAAGTTTCTAAGAGGACTTATGGAAACTCAAATTATTTTTGGAGTTACTGTTAATTTTGTTAAAATAAACTCTCTTGCTGAAATGAGACTGCAACTTTAAGCGTGTTTTTCTCGAAACTAGTTTTTTCGATACAGTTGATAACATATCTCAAGTTCTAATGTACCGATTTACTTGAAATTTGTTACAGACATTCTTAGTACAATCAAAATTGTCTCAACGTAGGGGTTTTTGGTATTTTTAATTTTTATTATTATTTTTAAAAAATACATAAATTTAAAAAAGGAGCCAAAAATTAAACTTTTTTTTTTCAAAACGACGCCATTTTGTCGAAAAAAAATATTTTTAAAATCGGCTACGTTCAAACAATTCTACATCCTTGTTTAATAAGAAATAACATTAACTATATGTTTCAGACCACCTGGAGGATTGGAATCATGTCAACCAGGAGACCCCCCTTTTTTTAGAGTCCCCACTTTGCCAGCCTCCACCAACTTCAATTTTGATTTTCTTTTCAACTACTATGCATTATTATACTTTTAAAGTATCAATAAAAAAACTGATAAAAATGGATAAAGAAAATAGCTACTGGTTTTTTTCCTATGACGCACGTAAAATCACCGTAAAATCAAGCCTCTACCAGAATACCTCCTTAAAGTAGTGCATCTTATGGCGTTGCAACAGATATTAATATTTTCAAATGATTTTTTAATTGCGCAATTTGCCGCGTCTAAAAGTAAATGGAATTTCTAGTTAAATTCCGAACTATGTTTTACATATCCAAATACTGGTACATACTGTAAATCCTTATATATTATATATATTATTTCTGTAACCTGCTTTTTTTTTTTTTTTTTTGTCGCTACGCGAGATCTTCCTCATTTCTTGATGTATTTCTTTGATTTACCCCTCATTTTAAAGCTTATCGTGCATGCTAATGACGAAAAATAGACCCACGGTCAAAAAATTGTTTTTTTTTTTTTTTTGTCAAACAAACTTGTTTTAAAACACCGGACTGAGGTTTTAGTTAAATTTATAAGTTTAATTTGCGCTGTAATAGACAGAGCTGAATTGCTCGATAATAAATAACACAAGTGAGGCAATAAAATGAATGAGATGGGAATGCTCCTTGCTATTGCGAAAGCTTGATGCAAACCGTAGCTAAATTGATTCTTTATTGCTTTTTTTCTTTTTTTACTTTGGCTCCGGTCAGAAAACTTAAGCGTAATTTAAGCGAAAATATAAGTTTTTGGTTTAAGTTTTGAGACTACAATGGAATAATTTTTTGTTCAGAAAAAAATAACTAAATCGTATAATAAAATGTAGATTTCTCTAATAACAGTTTTTGACATTTTGTACAAACAAAAAAATCACAGCTCCAAACTGAAATTACGCTTTTCATTTAGTTTACCTATGAATATTTATTAGAACACGAAGTAAAACATTAGAATTACTAACAACTTGATGGGTAAAATATCTTTTTTTTTTCTTCTTTCGGCAAAAAAACAACTAGCCAGTCACATTTTTACTACATTTGAAAAGCTACGCTTAAAAAACTAACTTCGTTCAACTAATTTTGTATTTTAACCGTTCAGTTAAATGATGAACACGTGCTGCCATCTAAGCCATAAAGGTTCAAGCATCCTGCGATAACAAATTGTATACAATTTCAAAAATAAAAACATTTCTCTTCAATAACTTTTTTTTTCTGTCGGTAGGCGAGATCTTTCTTAGTTCTTGAAGAATTCCCCCCTCATTTTACAGCTTATCGGAGCGACTAATGACGAAAAATAGACCTACGGTCTAAAAATCAATTTTTCAGAATCGCCCCTTGCTGTTGCAAAACCTTGATGCAGCCTGTAGTTTTTATGCAGCTTCTTTTTTTTTTTTTTTTTTTAAGCAAAATTCTGATTCAATTTTCCAATATTTTACGTCGCTTTCGGCGAAAAAAAAATTCACAATTAACGTGTTTTTTTTTAATTTTTTTTTAGCAATCACATTGCTTATTGTTCTCACTTGACCCTTTTGTGGCGTCTTTTAATTTTATTCCCCCCCTCCCCCGCCTTCCTCTGCAGCACCACCGTCAACCGGTCCCTCCCGATGCTGCTCCTCTACGATAACCGTCTCCAGGTTGCGTCTATATCCTACACACACACGCATACATACAGACACCTACAAACACATACACACACACACACATACACACACTCGTGATTACGAAACACATAATTTAAATTAAAAATGTCAAAATTCAATTTTTTTTTTTTTTAATCAGCTGAACTTCGGGCTCGCCCGGGCTGTCCGCCATTATAGCTAATTTAGATTAATATTACGCATTACATGTGCTCATAACATACTACAGATAACACACGTAATAAAATAAATGCTATGGGAGTGCTCCTTGGCGTTTCAACTTCTTTATGCAGGCTACAGTTATTATTTAGATAAGTTGACTATTAATCGAAGGGTGTTCTTTCTTTTTTTTTTTAAAGCTTTGACTCCAATTCAGACAACCAAGCATAATGTAAGAATTAAAAAGAAAAAAATAATATAATTAAAACTTCAGAACTCAAGGGAATCCCTTTTGTGCAGAAAAACTTTTTCATTGAACACTGAAATGTAGATTTTTCTAATAGCAGTGTTTGACCTTTTGTACAAAAAAAAAAAAAAATAATAATAATAATAATACGCCAAATTGAAATTACGAGTTTCACCCAGTAAACCTTTAACTATTTATTTGAATACGATGTAAAATATTAAAATTACTATCGACTTCATAATTAAGAAATTATTTTCTACTCCTCTGCTTTCGGCGGGGGGGGGGGGGATGCATTTTGTCTATGATCGAAAAAATACACTTAAAAAAAACTCAATTCAACTGGCTTTGGTTTTGAATTTTAAGTGTTCGATCAAAAGAAAGACATGTGCTGGCATTGAAGCCGTGATGGTTAAAGCAGCCTGCTAGGTGAAATTGTATCAATAATCAAAAATAAAAACATTTATTTTTAATCTAATTTATTATTTCTCTAAAATGTTTGTTTCAATCGCTACGCGAGATCTTCCTCATTCCTGAATCAAATTCCATGTTTCACGAATAATTTTAACGCGCGTCTGCTGGAATATGCTAGCTAATGACAAAACATAGAGGCATGATGTTTTTTTTTTTTTTTTGGCAAAAAGCTTTTTTGCTGTTTTTTATTACACATTGCTTCAATGAATAGCAATTTAAAACGTGGACGCAATTGCTCGGGTGATTGGAGTGTCGTGCTGATAATCAGAATGGCGCCATTTAGAATCCGTACCAATAAATATCTCTTTAACATTTCTTTTTTTTTTCCGTCAGAGGATTACATAGGCAGGATTGTATTTGCCACAACCCGTTTTTTTACATGCACAATTACTGCTTTTTCACGATTCACTCAGTCACACTTTTAATGATATTTATGTTTGCATTGTAAATACGTACAACCAAAAGTAGAGCGATGAATCACATTATCACATCGTTGCATTGAACTAGCTTTTATTGCTCATGTCTTCAAATTACATGCCTTCTTTTGCGCGTTTACTTTTTATCCGAGTACTTAAATCCGTTTACTTTATTCGATTCTTCTTCATAATGTCCTTTCTTTGAAATTTGTAAAGAGTGAAAGGCTACATGAAACCATTCGAATCACAGTGCGGAGTTCCGCACATATTAAACTATGTCATTCACCGTTATGCTCCTTCACATACCTACGAAAAACACAACTATAAAAATGCAAATAGACGCAAATAATTAAGCTCGACTGATGTCATATTTTAGCTATGTAATTTTTCAAAATAGTTTTTTTTTTTTTTCCTTTTTTTTTTTTTTTTTTTTACCTTTTTTATTTTTTTAGATTTTTATATAAAATTAATTTTTTGCAACAAATGCTCCGCAAATTTTTCCGTTTTTGTAGTATCATCCATATAGTTTGTTGAAAGGACTGAATAAATATTTAGTTTCATTTCTTAATGATAATGCAATTTTTTAAAAAATGAAAAATCTAAACAAACTCAACAATTTGACGTTTTTAAAAACTATATTAACACCATTAACCATTTGCACTTCAGTGTTACCATAGGTGTAACATCTAAATTTAACCGCTTCTCAAGCCCTGGAATTAATCAATAAATGGACAAAAATTGTCTTAAAATATCTTTTTAACTCCTTTGTATGATCCTTGGTAACAGCACTAGAGAAGAGGATCATTAACAAGCGTATTATACGCGGCTCATGAATGGATACGTTTTCCTGCGCAATTTCAAGTGTGAAGAAAATGAAATAGATTTTAAAATAATATCTCAGTATTTGAAATAATACCCCAGCAATGCAGTTTTTAAGAATATATATACTAATATTATAAAGAGAGAGGGCGGATTTGTGTGTGTTTATATGTTCGAGGTAGCTAATCTCCGGAATTTTTTTCACCAATAGTTTGTCCACGCTACCAGTTTATGTTTCGCACTGTTTTATTCTTATAAATGTAAAAACGTAAGACTGCTATACAACACCGTTATCCAGGGACGTAACTAGAGGGGGGCAGACGGGGCTAGTGCCCCGGGCGCCAGATTTTAGGGGCGCTAAACTGACTAAGTAAAGGCTCAAATTAATTTTTGTGAAAAAAAGAAAAAATTATTAAAAGCCAAAAAAAAAAAACTCAGTGCGGGCGCTGACAGAAAGCTTGCGTGGTTTAATGTGGATCAATAGTCGTAAAGATAGATGGAAAGAGAGTGAGGAGGGCGCAGTAAATAGCATGAAAGTATTTTCTTAGAGTGACTAATACTTGTTATATCTTATTTAAAAAACCTCCCTCTCGGAGGAAGAATATAGGAGCAAAGATATGGGAAGTGCACACCAATACAAAACAACGAAAATGGTCAAACGCCATTTTTCTACAATTAAACGTCATAAAGCTGCCAACATAATGTCTTCATCTCATTTAAAATGACGAGAACTTGTCTACCCCCCTAGCCAAAGGGAAAACCGTTATACTGTTTCCTTGGTCTAGTTTAGTTTACATTTTTTCTCATTCTTGGAGAAAAATATCGCTCCATAATGATGGAGATTCAATTTAAAGTGCAGAGGCTGCCCATTTTGCTTTAGAAAATACTAAGGTCTTTTAAAGATAAATTGCGCTAAAATGAGAAATCTTAGACTTAAGTTTCGATATATTTTTGCCACCCACACAATATTAATGCTTGTATCATCTACTTCAATTAATGTGTTGGAAATCAACTATTTTTTTACACCTCTGGTTTGGTACTTTTGATTTATATTTATATTACAGTAGCAACCTCGATTATCTGACTCCAGCTTATACATATCTCTGGCTTATCCGGATCATATTTGTAGAGTTAAAAAATTTAGTAAAACCTCTCAATAAAGGGACACTGATGGGACCCGACATTATGTCCCTTAAATAGAGGTTTCCTTCTTCGTAGTTATTTTAGTTGATGTATACAGTGTGTTAATTCAGTATAATTTTGTTGTGAACCTAAGCTATTAACACTTAAAACTAAATACTTTACATTTTTCATACACAATTAAATAAAATTAACACTTATTGATTTTTTTTTAAGTTTTAATTATTTCTTTAATTATGATTAAGTCTAGAATTTGTTAAGTCCAAAGTTTTGCAGCATAAAGCAATTATTTGGAAGTAATTCATTTCATGAATTTTCTTCATGTCATGTAATTTACCATGCAAGAAAGACATTGTGAATTACAATTAGTGTAAACATTTCAATTTTTATATAAAAAGCTAGTCAATTCCTGTGTGGTTTTTAAAAAAGGTTAATAGAAATAGTTTTGATATCAAGCACATTAGGTATCTGTTTTTCTATTAAATGTTTTTCAGTTATGCACTATATACCAAAGGTGTGGACGTGCGTATTTTATTTTTAAAAAAAATAGATCGTTATAATTAATATTTAACTATACAGATTGCGATAATTTAAAATGTGTTGCATATAAAATTATCAAGCTAATGTTCACATTTGATAATCTGTTCGTTTCGAGCTATTGTAAGTTGTCAGCTTAAAGTCAATGTATTAAGTAGTAGTAATATTCAATTAATCTCACGTGAGAAAGTGGCGCGAGTTTCATTGTTGAAACACAATGGTCGCTCGATAATCAGCTATTATTTATAGGAGGGTTATTGCGACATGTTGTTGAACACTTATTTTTCTCGTGAATTTCTTCAAAGTAGTATAGTAAAAAGATTTAAAAATAAATAATTGAAAACATTTCTGTTTTATTGTTTTCATTTAAAGTGGTAATTTTAAATTCGTATCTCGATATATTTAAAATAAAGTAACGGCAAAGAAATTGTGAAAGGATGCCTGAGACGGCCTGCGTCCAGTAGACCTCAGAGCACCCTACAGCCTTCAAATTTTGTACAAAATTACTTCGAGCGCCGAGGATTTGCACCTGAGGTTGTTTAATTTAAATTTCGAATTAGCTTTTTTTTTGTTACTAATTTTTTAAGCCAAAATTTCACATAAATTGCCTATTAAACTGATGAAAGATTTCTCACATTCCTTAATATTTCATGTTTCAAAAATGTTTTTCGGCATCAAATAAAGCTTGCAACAATTTGATCAATAAATTAGAAAGTACTTTTAAAATTTTAGTTTTAGCAAAAAATCCTAGGCTCAGTCCGGAGCTAAAGAGCAAAATATATTACCAGAGACCACGAATTTAAACGCAGTTTTTCAAACGTACAAAACTGCCGTTTTGCAATGCTCGGGAGCCCCTTTCGCACCTATAGCTGTGCAAGTTGGTGCAAGTTAGTTTCGAACGCGGAAAAATACTCTTCAAAGCGATTTTTTTTTTTTTTTAAATCTCGGTTATGCATATTTTTTTCTATCAAATTATTTTTATATTTTCAGATAGGAGTGGCATTGTGTTCTAAAAATGAGCTCTTCACTTAAATTCTATTTTCTATGGGAGGGAGAGGGAATTTTCACTTTGTTCGAAACGAAACTCAAGTGTTTTTTAATCTGATTCTTTCTGACAGATGATTTAAATCTTCACGAATCAAATAAGGTTGCGAAGCAACCTTTGGGGATTGGTAAGCGTCAGCGAGCAGGGGGCAAAGCCACCTGGTAAAAATAAAAATTTATACAACAAGTTGTTAATTATTCTTTTGTGGAAATACAAAATATTTTTCCTTGAAAAACTTCGTATGTAAAATAATAAATAAACTATTTAATGATTTTTACTCCCTATCGAAATTTTAAAAAAGGCAGTACAGTGATAAAACAGCATAAAAACTTATAATTACGTAAAAGTTGTATTTATAGGCTTATCAACGTATGCGTTCTCCTTTATCACTGCCTAATTTAAATTCATATTTTTGAAATAAAAATTTAAAAATATTTTTTTTATAGGGAAGGGGGGGGAGCGCCGAAACGAGGTCTTGCCCCTGTTCAAAAATGACCTAGTTACGTCCCTGCCGTTATCCTCCCCACCCTTCTCTATGGAGCGGCTATCTGGGGACACGCTGCTAAAACCACTATTTACTCTATACAAAAATTACAAAATCGGACCCTACGTAACATGCTCCATGCTGATAGGCATTCCAGAATTAAAGACCTCCATTTCGATCTCCAAATCCCGTCAATCTAACGCTTTATCATTAAACAAGCTAAGACCTTCTACTCCAAAATTGCTCTCCACCCCAACCCCACCATTAGACAACAGGCAAAATTTTTCAATAACGTTAGCAACTTCCCCTACCCCCATTCCTCTTGCTACCTTGACTACGACTCCATGGGAACCAAGCGGCATCCTATGCCCAACCCGCAGCTCGACCCAGGGTAGCCCAGTGCCCGTGGGGCCCTTTTTCGTGTGCTTTTTGTCCTTTATGTTTTTATATTAATATATAATTAAAAAAAAAAAAAACCTAAATTCGGCCTTGAGCCACAAAAAAATAGATAAAATTTTAGAAAATACAAAAATATCCTCTAAGTGTTGTGTTTAAAAATATGTTATATCTCTTGTCCTCACGGGCACAGGGCTCCCATTGGACGATCCGCCAATCCCGACGAATCGCAGTGCCTCTTTCTCCTCTCCCCTCTTTTCGCTCCGCCCAGCGGAGACGCGATATTCACTATCAGTACCCCTAGCTCTTTCTAAAGATCACTTATGACTTGGACCTCGGGTAAAAGGGTTTCGACTCTGCACGCCCGCTACAAATAAAGTGCTGCTGCTGCTGCTGCTTCGGGTGAAAAGGCATCATGCTCTGTAGGTCTGCTACAAATTACGTGCTGCTGTCCTGATCGCACCGCATTTGCAGCAGCAGAATAGATGAAGTCAACAAATGTTTATGTTTTTTTTTTTTACGAATTATAACTGAGATTCGCTTTGGGCAAAATAGTTTTTTAATTCAAGTAGTGCAGATTGGCGATATTAATCCGTGTTTCTCGAGGTTGTAATTTTTCACGCAATTCGGGCTATCCTTCGAGGTTTTTTATTCATAGTAAAATCTAAATCAAAAACATCTGCTAAGGAATTCACAAAGTATATTTAGTTTAGAAGATTCTCAACTAAAAGAGTAAATGCACATAAGTACCGTATATTCTAAGTTAAGAGTTAAAACATGACCGTTTTTAAGCATTTAAAACGATACGATTTCTAATATAACTTAGAAATCTATTATCTGAAAATATCAGAAAAAAAATATATATCCCCTTTCTCCCCCCCCCCAAAAAAAAAAGTAGAGGCATGTGAAAAAAGAAAATTTTTCGAAGAAACCGAATAAAAGAGGTTGAAAGGCATTCCGAGATTGAGAAAGACTCTCCTCGGAATAGAATATACAATACTAGGAGTACCCGCACCGCGATGCCCGTGCTAAGAAGTTAAAGGAAGTCCATTGAACCCCCCCTCCGCCCCCTTCTTCTGTGAAATGATAATTTTTCTTCAACTAAAATGCGTACAGACTTTTTCAAAAGACCTACTAAAGTCTCTTTGGAATTTAGAACTACTCGCCAAAACACATAAAAATATTAACAGTAGCTATAAAACTCAAAATAATCCTTCAACTACATAGTTCATCGCTTAACGCTCCAAGCAACTACGCTACCGTAACCCTGCCCTTTAGCGAGTGAAGCGTTTTTTCCCTGCATTTTAAAGTGTTTCGCCAAATAAACAATGCTATAATAAAAACGTTATAAAGAACAACCACAATTGAATAATACGAAAAATCAAATTATTTACTTAGATAAGTAACAATCTTCAACTATAAGAAGAAAAACAAACGTTGAAGAAGTAAGGAAAACAAAACCAAATAGAACTAGTATATTGTGGCCATTACGAAACTTTCTTCTATATTTTTCTTTTTTTTTTCTGATCCCTCCCCATGCTTGACGAGGAAGCAATATTCCCAACAAAAACAAAATTACACATGCAAAAACTTGACGACCATCCCAATGTCTGAATTATTGCAAACGCAAAGCAAAGAGCGAAAATTGAAAGTTATTTTAAAAGCCTTGCTTGAATTAATTACAAATATTTTATTTGTTAACAAACATAAGATGGCAACAGTTAAAAATTTTAAGTCATTGAGATAACATTTAAATTCAATTAAAATCACGAGAAATACGCAGACGACAATCTATTACGATTTATCTTTCTTATTGTTGCATTAATAAAGCTATTTTTATTCGCAAAAAAAAAAAAAAAAATTAACACCGCTTAGAGCGATTGGCGTCAAAATTGAACCAAAGCCTGTTTACATATGGATTCACATATATTCCAAATTTCAACCACAACGTAGCATTACTTCTTGAGATAGGGCACTCACAATGAAAAAAAAGAACGGGCCGATTGCGCTACCCCCTTTTTAGCTGTTGACACCAAAATAAAATCAGCTCTCTATACCCCTAAGGGCTACTTGCCGATAAATTTTTCTTTCATTCCGTTCATTATTTCTTGAGATACAGCAGTCACAATTGACGACAAAAAACGTTCTATAGCTCAACCCCCGTTTGAGTTATTGACACCAAAATTGAATCAGCACCTGTTCCTGTTAATGGCAACATATGGACCAAATTTTATTTGATTCCTCCAGTTACTTCCTGAGGAATAGCAAGCACGCGTAACTCAAAAAGCGTCCCCTTGCTCCACCCCCCTAGAGGAATTCGCGCCAAAAACCAATGGGCACAAGTTCACATAGGGGCACATATGTGTACCAAATTTCGTTCGATTTCATGCGGTAGTTTTTGCTGTAGAGCGGCCACAAAAAACTGGTCACACACAGACGTGACACACACACAGACAGACAGACATTTTCCAAAAAAAGTCGAAATGGACTCAGCACACCTCAAAACGTTCGAATCCGTCAAAATTCAAAATTCGAAAATTTGCATGAATCCAATACTTTCTTCTTATATTAGATATAGAAGCATGGGCGGATCCATGGGGGCCATGGCCCCCTCCGAGAAAAATTTCAAGAATAGTTAAAATCCCCTTTTTTTGAACAAAAATGTAAAAAAATTCCCCTATAATACATACAAAATCTAACAATTAGAGAAACAATGAGAAGGGGAAGAAAGTTTCAAAAACAGTAAAAAACCTTTTTAGAGCAAAATATAAAAAAAAATTCTTACTATTCCTCGAAGTCCCTAACAAGAATATAAAAACAACGCCGGGGAGCCATAAAACCATGCTAAGGAAGTTTCAAGAATAGTTTTTTAAACCCTCCTTCGTAACTTAAATTGAAAAAAAAAAAAAAAAAAAAAAAACCTCATTGTAATTCATGTGAAGTCTAACAAGAATAGAAACAATGCCAGAGGGAGAGCATGGCCACCCGGCCACCCCACGAAAATTTCAAAAATATCAAGTGTATACCAAATATTTGGGTTCATTTAGCATAATGGGCTCGCCTTGTTAGATGCGTTTAATACTTCCCTCATGGGGAAAAGAAAAGGATATGTGTTAGTAAGTGTCCGATAAAAAGTTATACATTTAATGATTGCGCATTAAGTTAAAGTTAGATTTAAATTTTAACCTGGCTTTATGCAGTGCTATGTAATTATTCTTCATTCCCTTTTTAATATGGGACCCTCCAAACCACTCCTCTTCCTCTTGTTAATATTACCAAAGATCGTCAACAAACAACGTTTTAGTTTCTAGGTGAGCCCCCCCCCCCCCCCCCCACCTCTCCTTTAAGCCAACATCGTTCAAGATCGGCCTAAATTTTGTTTTAAACGCTTGAGTTTCAAAATGTTTCCGGCGGAGAACTCCTCTCTCTATAACATCATTGAAAGTCTTGAAGAATTACATTTCTGGAGCTTCAATTTCGAAAAATTGCTGGTCCTCTAAAAGCTGCTCATGAATCATGGATTGCCTACATTTGTAATTTAAAGAGTTCAATTTTGAAAAAATTTTGGGAGTGAACCTCAGAATCTCTTCAACCCCTAAGGAAGTCTAGAATGCGTTTTTAAGTCTATAAATTAGTAAAATTTCCTGGGATTGGCCTTTTAATCTCTCCTCCCCTTAACATCTCTAAAAATCGTCTAAAACAGCCTTTTTAGGGATACAATTTCGGAGGGTGCGCTCCAAACCTCTTCTCCCCTACCATTACCAAAGATAATTAGAATGCATCTTTAAGACAGCAATTTAGGAAAATTTCTTGTCCCTCGAATTTCTCCTCCACGCTCCACGTATCATCACGAAACGATCGTATTCAACTGCGTTTTTGGCTCTACAATGGCAAAAAAAAAAAAAAAAAAAAATCCGCCGGAGAAACCCCGAAGCTCCCTCTTCTTAACATTATTGGAGATAATGTTTGCGTTTTTAAGGTTTCAATTTCAAAAAATAAGCGGGGGGGAGGTGGGCTCGCATCTGAGCCCATAATATTACGAAAGACAGCTAAAATGCATTTCTAAGATTACAAATCGGAAAATTTTCCTTAGAAGGGCCCCTCAAAACTCTTCTCCCCTAACATTACCAAAGATCGTCTAAAATGAGTTTTTAAGACTACAAATTCGAAAATTTTCCGGGGGAGAAACCCCCGGGCCCCCTTTACCTCGGAATTGATATTATACCAACGGTTGGTTCATATTTTCTTCCTCTTAAATCAGAAGTCCTATACAGTCGGCTCAGAACACAGTACTGATTACAGGAATACCACTTTGAGGCGACGATATATGCACACATTTGTTAAGAAAAGAGGAAAATTATTGGGATGGTTACAGCCTTTATGTTAAACTTGCGTCACCTAGTGAAAATTCTTTAAAAATTGCTCTAGTTCAAGGTGGGTTATATTGAGATTTGTAAAATTCAAAAATTTTCCAAAGCATTGTACTTTTCCAAATGGCCCCCTCCGAGAATTCTGTCTGGATCCGCCCCTGTATAGAAGAAAATAAAAACCCTAGAAAATCAAACTATGTACCTGTACGTACGAAAAAAACGCATTCAAAAATCTGTTCGCTGTCAAAAAAATGACACACGGATGTACGGGAGGGCAATAGTTTTTACCAACAACGCTGTTCATCATCCACATAAATTCCTTAATTCCCTAAACTCCTCCAGACTTCTCTTCATGCTTTTAAAATTAAAAGCGATATCTCAATAACTTTATAGCGCAACTTTAACTTGCCTAATCTATGCAATGGGGAATCAGACCCTAATTAAAATCACTAAGGAATAATATGATTTCGAGTATTTTCTTACAACATCAGCAGTAGATCAGTGCGCACATATTCCTTGCATCCCCATGGTCCTTGCATATTTGCTTTTCAATTTAAGTGATAGCAATTTCTAAAAAAAAAAAATCTTTTGCCATCACTGTCATCAAATCTGAAGTTCAAACGTACAACTTTACGATACATGCTACACTGTAAAAATGATTCAGAAACGTTCCTGGAAAATAATAGGCAGCTGATGTGCCCAATTTTATCCAGTAACATATCTTGCAAAAACCAGGAACGTTTTAAAAGTCAGTAACCTTTCTGAAATTATCCTTGAAACTTTCTGAATTATTAGAAAATCTCTCCTGTTAAAGCCAATCATGTCTCGGGAACCTTCTAGAAAAATTAAGTAGGTTTAATTTTATTGACTAGAGCTTTCTTGATTTCCAAGAAAGCCCTAGAAGCATTAGAGCAACTACGGTGAAAGCACGCGAAAACTGCAAGCAAGAACCAAACATATTCCTGCCTGCAATTCCTGCTTCGCAAAGTTGCAACTGTTCAGTGACTTATTTGTTCCCTTCGGGAACTTAGTCAATCCGAACAGGCCGTACTTAAGGTAAAGCCAATACACTTAATAAACACTTTCAGTCAATCTTTACACTGGTAGCAAAAAATAGTTTTCACACCAGTGGGAAGTCTGCCTTCGTGTATCTTTTAGCAATTCAGGAAACTTTTTGGCGAAGATACTGGATTTTATGGGGAAATAGGTCAAAACCTCTGAAATCCCGAAACGTTCCACGGAAATTACCAGTAAAGTTTCGAATTTTTTTTACAGTGTACAACGGTGCATCCGAAAAAAGTGTATTGTTCAGTGGGAATAATATTTTTGTCTATCTTGGTCATTAAATGAGGTAAATCAATTTGTTTCAATTCTCATAAAAACCAAACAAAAAAAGTTGTTTACTATTCAACTTTAAACTAAAAAGTTACTGCATGATATTTTTCTGAGATATACTTTTTTTCTTTTTAACCCGAACAAGGTCGGGACGGGCCGCTAGTTATACATAAAATAAAATGAATTTCATAAAAGGTAAACCTGATTTTAAATTACTTGCTCCTCTTTCGCACATAATAACTAAAGATAGATCGCAGAATTTTTAGTTTTATACGAAAATGAAACAAAACATCATTTCTATTCTGTAAACCACTTTTCCCAAAGTGGATGCCACGGTACTCTGAGGTACCGCAGGGAGACGCGAAGGGTGTCGCAAAGTGCCCATAATTTCAATATGCATAAATAATAGAGATAGACTACGATGCCGTGAAAAAATGCCAATTCTTCAAAGAGTACCGCGAATCGGAAAAGTCTGGGACCCTTGAGTTATTCAATTTTTAAATTGTTTTATAAAACATCATTCACAATGAAAAAAAAATTATTCTTCAATTTTTTAATATCTTTCAGTCAAACGTTTTTACTTTCTTCTATATCTAATATATAGAAGAAAGTATTGGATTCGTGCAAATTTTCGAATTTCGAATTTTGACGGATTCGAACGTTTTGAGGTGTGCTGAGTCCATTTCGACTATTTTTGGAAAATGTCTGTCTGTCTGTGTGTGTGTGTGTGTGTGTATGTGTGTGTATGTGTGTCACGTCTGTGTGTGACCAGTTTTTTGTGGCCGCTCTGCAGCAAAAACTACCGCATGAAATTGAACGAAATTTGGTACACATATGTGCCCCTATATGAACTTGTGCCCATTGGTTTTTGGCGCGAATTCCTCCAAGGGGGGTGGAGCAATGGGACGTTTTTTGAGTTACGCGTGCTTGCTATTCCTCAGGAAGTAACTGGCGGAATCAAACAAAATTTGGTCCATATGTTGCCCCTAACAGGAGCAGGTGTTGATTCAATTTTGGTGTCAATAGCTCAAATGGTGGTTGAGTTATAGAACGTTTTTTGTCGTCAATTGTGACTGCTGTATCTCAAGAAATAACGAACGGAATCAAACAAAAATTTTTTGACAAGTAGCCCTTAGTGGGTATAAGAGCTGATTTTATTTTGGTGTCAACAGCTAAAAAGGGGGGTAGCGCAATCGCCCGTTCTTTTTTTCCATTGTGAGTGCCCTATCTCAAGAAGTAATGCTACGTTCTGGTTGAAATTTGGAATGTTATGTGAATCCATACGTAAACAGGCTTTGGTTCAATTTTGACTCCAATCGCTCCAAGAGGTGTTGATTTTTTTTATTATTTTTCTTTTTTTGCGAATAAAAATAGCTTTATTAATGCAACAATAAGAAAGGTAAATCGTAATAGATTGTCGTCTGCGTATTTCTCGTGATTTTAATTGTATGGAAATGATCGGAAATATTATCTCAATGATTTAAAATTTTTAACTGTTGCCATCTTATTTATAAATATTGATTCCAACTTAAGTTAACAGATCTTGTGTAATTAACGCTTTTTTTTTTTCATTTTTTGCAGGAACTCTATCAAATTTCTCTGGGCCCCAAACTGGTACCTTTTTAGCCTAGCTTCCAGTCAAAGTTAATAAAAAAAAATGAATTAAGACATCAAAGGTGGCTTAATGCATCTTAAAGATTTCCAAAGAACAAAAAAAAGTTTAAAATAAATAAAATAAACTTATCAAAAAAAAAATCAGAAAATAAGGGTTTTGAAATGGGGAAGACGTGTGTATGTATATCTGTCAGCCAATCTGTCTGTCACTCACCTCCACTCCTCCCTAAAAACTTTCGAGATAATAGTTTGATTCAAACTTTTTTTCTTTTTTGTTCCAAAGACCTCGGCGAATTACACCTGATTTATAGAAGCATTTTTAGTTTATTTAAATTTACTCTTTTGTTTTGCAAATAAATAAAACATATTTCAATTCTAGCTGCTTTTGTATGGCTGCCGTGTGCTGTTACTGTATTTGTTACTAGTGGTACCCGCACGGCTTTGCCCGTAGTAGAAAATTAAAAGATTACTTGCTTCGCCTGTATATTAACAAATAATAAATGATGAATTTCTCGCCAATTTCCTATATTAGTTTGCTCGCCCATGTTAAGGTTCCACGTTATGATAATTTGGTAATTTACTTTTCCACGTTTTGTTAATTTGCTGGGTAAAATGTTCTTAAAATTGGAATAGATAAAGAACAAAATCGAATTTTCGAAAAATCGCTTCGAGGTGCAGACCCCCATGCTACAAACTAATATCGTGCCGAATTTCATGAAAACTGGCCGAACGGTCTAGGCACTATGCGCGTCACAGAGATCCAAACATCCAGATAGAAAGACTTTCAGCTTAATTATTAGTAAGGATTATTTTTTTACACGTTCAGATTCAAAGTTATATGTTGAGGTTGAGAGTATTTGTTTGTTGTTGTTGTTGTTATGTTCTTCAATTTGCCTCTCGTGAAATTGTGTGCCTAACTGTTGGACAAAATAGCTTTATTTACAGTGCTCCCAATAGAGTATCGATTAATGGTTGAAATTTACTGAAAAATAAACACTAACAATTCGAGAATTGAATTTTACGCTACAATTTCCATAATCTACTTTCGTTTTTTTTTTTTTTTCTTCTTCTTCAAAGGGATGTATATGTTTTGTTGGGAATTAGATTTAAATGACAAAAAGTTATATTTCAACATATTGGGAAAATGTCGATCTTATGGCTTTATGCTAAGAAATCGATGTTGGAATACGGGAAAGTAGGCTCATTTAGTTCTAGGAGGAACTTCTAGTTTAGTGTGTAGTCTCTGAAAGACGTTCTTCAAAATCTACTCAATTTTTCCTTTAAAATTTCAACTTTGTTTAGAAACTTCCATCTACTTTCTTCCATCAATTTACAAAAGAAAATATGAGGGCTGTTTACACCCTTACTAGACCGGGATCTGAAGGGGGTTGAGCATGCATGGAAAGGCTGACGCAATATTATTTCTGATTATTGTTACAGGCACGATGGTGATTATGAAACCACATGTCGTCGCCCCCCTGGGTGGTCGACAACCCCGGGGGAGGGGGGAAAGCAGTGGGGGAGTCGTTTTCTAAAACACTCATAACTCGCGAACTATTTGAGATAAAAAACTGAAAAAAGTGGCAATCGACGCAACAAAACAAGGGCTTCATAAAAGCTAAATATAATTATGGACCTATCTTTGTTGGTTTCTGAGTAAAATTCCATTTTTCACAAATAAGCAAAATTTTTGAATAAAATGAGCAAAACAAACTTTTTTTGACCAAAATAAATTCCAAATCAAAATTGTTTGATTTTTTTTCAAATAATGTCCAAAATATCATTATTCAGTTTGTTAAAATCATTTAAGTACTGTTAACGCGTTGAAAAACAAAATGACAGTAGCAAGCTCGAACACGATTTGCATTATAGTTCAAGATCTGAAGGGGTATTTTGAGCATGCATGGAAGACCTGACGCAAAATTATTTCTGATTAATGTCACAGGCACTATAGTGAATACGAAACCACATGTCTTCGCCCCCCTGGGTGGTCGACAGCCCTGGGGGAGGGGGAAAGCAGTGGGGGGAGCTGTTTGCTAAAACACTCATAACTCGCGAACTATTTGAAATAAAACACAGAAAAAAGTGGCAAAAGATGCAACAGAACAAGGGCTTGAAAAATCTAAATATGTTTATGGTCTTATCTTTGTTGGTTTTTAATTAAAATTCCTTTTTTAGCAGACATGCAAAATTTTTGAATAAAATACGAAAAGCTTTTTTTTTTCAAAGATAAGTTCTTTTTTAAAATTTTTTAACCGTTTAGGGAATCAATAAAGCCTGAATTTCATTATTCAGTTTGTTTAAAATTACTTAATTATTATCAAAGTGTTGAAAAGTGAAATAAAAGCAAGCTCAAACAGCATTTGAGGTAATTCACAAAAAAAAAAAAAAGTTTACGGAATGTACCTTGAAGACTCGACATAAACCAAAGAAAATTTTGTGGCTCTCCTGTTATGGCGGTTTTATTTCGTAATATTATCAAAACAATGTCTCAGTTAAGTAATTACTTAATTATTTACCCTTTAACGCATTATAGCTGCTTAATATGGGTCACAATGGCACTTTTTAAAAAATTAAAACATGCAAGTTTGCAAGTACGAAGTAATTACGGAAAGGATAAACTATCAGGATAACCCTTTTCGCAGATTTTACACCTGAGTTATGAAACATAGTGAGCGAGGCTATTGCCACATAAGCAGCATCAAAATTTCAGTGGAACGTTAAAGAAAATGTGAATAGTCTCTTATCCAGAGAAGTCCTGCAATGGCAATGTCTTCAATAGCGACTGCAAAACTGCAAAAGAAAACCAAAGAAACATTTAACCTGGGAAATGTTAGCTCAAAAGTGATGTTAGTACATCTAAAAATCATTCCCATACAATAAGCCCAATGCTAGGTTAGGTTCATCAGAATGGTTCACTGAAGCAAAGCGAGAGGTCCGATTTCGTGAATGTAATTGAAAATGATACTTCTTGCCGCAAAACTCTAGAAGAAGCACCCTATTTTAAGAACAAAGTTCAAGTTATCGATGGAATGAATGACTCTGGTCCATAATGTCCCAAACACTACTTTCAAATGTAGCAAAGATTTTGCAGGTCTCCAAATAAAAAAATATTAAAATTTTCTGTCCAATAGTCAAACTACACGAGTGGACCTTAAACACGATCGGTACATCTCACTGTCGTTTTCATAACTTGAAAACCAGAAGTTCCGGAAAGTACATTACAATAATTTCTTGTCATTTCCATCAGAAATAAATATAATATCAGCTCTTTACCATGCTCCTGCAATTCTTTCCAACATGTGCTAAGAAGTATTGCTCAACTGTACTATTGAATCAATTCCCCTGTACCTTAGCAGTGCCTTTAGATGTAACCAAGTTTGGGTTTCACTTGAATGAAAATAAAACAATAAAGCCTCACGCCTTATGATGCAGCCAGTGTTACCAGAGAGTCTAATCCCACCCTGCGCAGGCAAGAACTGTAAATAATCTTGTAATTGTTTTATTAATAATTCATCTTGCTGTAAATACTGTGCTTTTAAGACTAAAGCAAAAACCCAATAAACTACAAAATACTCGGAAGAGAACGATTCAATAGAACAATTACAAGTCAACAAAAAAGAGTATGATCCAGCTTTCAGAATTTCTGATATATTAATGCTTTATGTATGCATATTGATATTCTACAATTATTATTTAATACGCATTATTTTACTAATTTTATTCAATTAGTTTTTTTAGAGCTCTAGTGTATAATTTTATATTTATATTCGTTTTCATAAAAGCTCAAGCTTCTCATTTTTTATATTTATTTAGTACATATTATTTCTTGTATCATTGTTCTTTGTTGAGTAAATTATAAAAAGCAATATCCGCAAAACAATACCCGCAATATTCTTTTGTGGAAATTGAAAACACAAATTAATAAAAATAAATTAAAATTATATTTGAATTGAAACTACTCTGGGCCTGGTTCCCTAGTTCCTCTCAAATTTAAAGCAGTATATAACAAAATTAAAGCCATAGTTAAATACTTTGCAATTAGAATAAGTTTGTAAACTGAAGAATGAATAGTTCGTCATAAGGATAATAAGGCTATTTTTTTCTCCTTAGCATACTGCCGTTTTATTCAATGTGCAAACTTAAGCAAGTGCTTGCATTTTCTATTTCGCTTTTTAACGCTCACGTTGTTAATAATTAAGTAGTTTTAAACAAACTGAATAATGAAAATTTCAGGTTTTATTGATTCCCTAAACGGTTAAATAATTTTAAAAAAGAACTTATCTTTGAAAAAAAAGCTTTTCATATTTTATTCAAAATTTTTGCATGGCTGCTAAAAAAGGAATTTTAATTAAAAATCAACAAAGTTAAGAACATAAACATATTTAGGTTTTTCAAGCCCTTGTTCTGTTGCATCTTTTGCCACTTTTTTCAGTGTTTTATTTCAAATAGTTCGCGAGTTATGAGTGTTTTAGCAAACAGTTCCCCCCACTGCTTTCCCCCCTTCCCCGGAGTTGTCGACCATCCAGGGGGGCGAAGACATGTGGTTTCATATTCACTATAGTGCCTGTGACACTAATCAGAAATAATTTTACGTCACGTCTTCCATGCATGCTCAAAATACCCCTTCAGATCTTGAACTATAATGCAAATCGTGTTCGAGCTTGCTACTGTCATTTTGTTTTTCAACGGGTTAACAGTACTTAAATGATTTTAACAAACTGAATAATGATATTTTGGACATTATTTGAAAAAAAAAATCAAACAATTTTGATTTGGAATTTATTTTGGTCAAAAAAAGTTTGTTTTGCGCATTTTATTCAAAAATTTTGCTTGTTTGCGAAAAAAATGGAATTTTACTCAGAAACCAACAAAGATAGGTCCATAATTATATTTAGCTTTTATGAAGCCCTTGTTTTGTTGCGTCGATTGCCACTTTTTTCAGTGTTTTATCTCAAATAGCTCGCGAGTTATGAGTGTTTTAAAAAACGGCTCCCCCACTGCTTTCCCCCCTCCCCCGGGGTTGTCGACCACCCAGGGGGGCGACGACATGTGGTTTCATAATCACCATCGTGCCTGTAACAATAATCAGAAATAATATTGCGTCAGCCTTTCCATGCATGCTCAACCCTCTTCAGATCCTGGACTATACCACGATCTTCTTTACTAATAATAAAGCTCAAAGTATCTCTGTCTGGAGGATGCCTGGATGTCTGGATCTCTGTGACGCGCATAGCGCCTGTTCGGCCGATTTTCATGAAATTTGGCACAAAGTTAGTTTGTAGCATGGGGGTGTGCAACTCGAAGCGATTTTTCGAAAATTCGATTTTGTTCTATTTCTATTTCAATTTTGAGAACATTTTCCGGAGCAAAATTATCATAAGATGGACGAGTAAATTACGAAATTATCATGACGTGGAATGGGAGAGCGAATGAACAAAGCCAATTGGCGAGAAATTCGTCATCCATTATTTGTAAATATACAGGCGAACCGATTGACCTTTTAATTTTTAACTACGAGCAAAGCCGTGCGGGTACCACTAGTAATTTATATATTTGGAATCGAATAGGGGCACCACAGATAGAATTCAAAACTATTGATAGATAAAATAAATTCACTCAGCATAGTTTCTTGTTCTAGCCAAAAGTAATTTTAATCTTTACTAATAATAAAGCTGAAAGTCTCTCTGTTTAGAAAGTCTGTCTGTCTGGATCTCTCTCTGTCTGTCTGTCAGGATCTCTGTGACGCGCAAAGAGCCTAGACCGTTCGGCGGATTTTCATGAAAAATTAAGCTGAAAGTCTCTCTGTCTGTCTGTCAGGATCTCTGTGACGCGCATAGTGCCTAGACCGTTCGGCCAGTTTTCATGAAATTCGGCACAGAATTAGTTCATAACATGGGGGTCTGCACCTCGAAGCGATTTTTCGAAAATTCGATTTTGTTCTTTTTCTATTTCAATTTAAGGAAAATTTTAGCAAGAAAATTATCACAACGTGGACGATTGAATTACCAAATTATCATAACGTGAAACCGTAACATGGGCAAGCAAATGAACACAGCAAATTGGCGAGAAATTCATCATCCGTTATTTGTAAATATACAGGCGAACCAAATGACCTCTTAATTTTTTCTACTACGGGCAAAGCCGTGCGGGTACCACTAGTTAAAAAATAATCTTTCAGCCGATTAATTAGTAAAAATTGGTTGAAAATTGTCGGCAATGTGGCCGAGTAATCAGTATATCCCTAATTTTAACCTCTACAAGTTAAAATAAACGTTTCTTTTCGGTCGGTTTTTTCCCCCCAGGATTTAGTTTTTTTTTCTTAGGGACAAACTAGAATTCTGTTGGGAGCCCTCATTTTACAAATTTATAATAAAACAGCAAGCAAGCAATCGCATATGTTTAGAAAATTTTATATTACAATGTATCTAATGTCGGTTATAAAAATGTGACAGTAATAAGAACAAAATTTGCTTTCATCACATTGTGTACTGTTATGCACTTGATTATTCTATCCAAAAGGTTTGTTTGGGGTAAGTGGGACCCCTTTTGAGAATAGTTCGTTTTTGAAACCTTATACAAAAGTTGTGAAAAAAAAATTTAAACATACGTATTGTCTTATTTTATCTTGGACATTAAAGGACATAAAGCTTATCATTATTTTCTACAATAATGCTTTAAATATTCTTAACAATTATATTTTGCAAAAAATCGAATTGGTGTCCCACTCACCCCATAGTAAGGGGTAAGTGGGTCACCCCCCTTTTATATAAATTTAAATGAATCACATCTAAAAAAAGGAGTAAGGGGGTCTTACAAGATAAAGTATGTAAATTTTAGTGTGAATTATTTTTTTGTAAATGCATCTATTTATAAGATACTTACTGTCTTTTAAATATGTATCACGGAAAATTTTAAAACGAAAAATAAAACAATTTCATTTGTGAAATTTATTGAAAGCCTGAAGGTATATATTTTACTTTTACATATAAAGCTGCGTTTAATGAACGTAATACAGTTGATTAAGATCAATTTGAGTAAATTAGCGAAAACTATAAGTTGAAAATGAAATTGGAAACACTAAATGACTGCGTTTATGTAAAGTTGGCTAAGGAAGAACCATATCGCTTCATTCGGTAATTATTCTAACATCATCTGCACTATGCCAATAAAAAGTGTCACTATTTCTATTCGTTCTTGCAAATTCAAAAGTATTTTTTTAATTTGTATCATCAACTTCCAACATTACACCTACTTAAATCTTAATTATTTTCTTTTATGTATGTTTCACAAATACATAATTACATGCTTTAATAGTTTTTGTAGCTGAACTATCAATTCCTCCTAAGTCATCATAGTTGTCTTATATTTATTTCACTAATACAAATATTTAACTAGAGTTGCCTTTGATTTTGAAATCCCCATTACTATAGGAGAACCAACTTACCCCATAGTGAGTTTACCCTTTACAGCAAAAATGTACGGGGTAAGTGGGACCCCTCCTCCTAAACACTTATTAACAATATTTTATACAAAAATTCTTGTTGCTGTATAAACTTTAAGTTAATCTATACGTGAAAAATTAATTATCATAAAAAAAATAATAAAAACTAACCTGGAAACACTTTTTTGAAAACTGTTGCTTGAACTCGCAAGAAAAAAAAAATTTCAGAAAAAAATTCTACGAAACCCAAATATGTGCAAAACCAATCACTGTGATGAAATTTAAGAATATCAGTGCAAAAAAGTTTGAAAACTTTATCCATATTTCAGTTTCAGGAGAGTGACCCACTTCCCCCGACCAATCCTGTATGAAATTAGTATTAATTTGTTCGTGAAAATTGATAATGCAACAAAATTTTAATTCGTTGGAATAATAATCTCAGAGTTAAAGTATAGTGAGAAGGAGAGTCAAGGGCGATATTTTTATATTGTTCAAGTTCAAGGGTTTTTTCACAATTACAAGGACAAAACAAGATGTTGCGCATATCACTGTGCCGGCCCATATTAGCGATAGTATATTGGGTTAATTGCACACTTAATTGGTGAGTTTTACGCAAATTGCAAAATGTATGTCAAATATAATCTGAGTAAATTTTAATCTAAAACTCATAAATGGAGGAAATTTATAACAAAAAAATACTTTTGGATTTCTGCAGACTTATTGTTAAGTTCTTTAATGTTATGAAAAAAGCTGATGGATATAATGTTCGAAATTTTATGTTATTTTATTTTATTTATTCATTTATTTTTAATTATTTTTTTGAGCAATCACAATTGCTTTTTGTTCTCATTTGACTGTTTCTGATGTTACGCTGATTTTATTTTCCCCTCTGCAGCATCACCGTCGACCGGTTCCTCACGATGCTGCTCCTATAGCGAAAACCGTGTCCAGGTTGTGTCCATATCCTACACACACATACATACACATACCTACACACACACACACACATACATACACACACACATACATACACACACCTACACGCACATACATACACACCTACACACACACACCTACATACTCACACTCCTACACAAACGCACACACACACACATACACCTACACAACACCTACACACACACACACACACCTACACATACACACTCCTACACACACATACACACACTCATGCCTGCACACATACACAAACACACATGCCTACATACACACACGAACGCCTACACGCACAGCACTGCAACACAACACTCACACGCATGCATACATACACTCACACACACACGCACCCATCCACACACATGCGCCTACACAAACACACACGCGCATACATACACACACACGCTCGTGATTGCGAAAAACATAATTTGAATTCAAGATGCCAAAAATTCAAATTTTTTTAATTTTTTTTCTTTTCTTTTTTTATTATTATTATTTTATTTATTTATTTCATTTTATTTATTTATTTATTTATTTATTTATTTATTTATTTTTTTTTTTTTTTTGAAAAAGACAACATATTAGAAAGTCCATGTGTAAAAATTGGCATTATGTAAAATTATTTTTAGCTCCGGGCAGAGGCGGCGATTGGGAGCAAAAAATAAATAAATAAATAAAAATAACTAAAAACAATAGGATTTTTAGCGGCAGCGAAAATTTTTTTTTAAGAAGGAAAAAAAAATTGCTATGACTGGTTTTGAGAGCATATGAGTGATAATTGATGTAAATCTAACTGCTTAACTCACGTTTTTATTAAGACTTTGATAAATTATGCGCACAATAACTTTCCCCGAAGAAACACTTAGTCACATGAACTAGACTTACATTATTTACCCCAAAGTATTTTGAGATGTCACAAATACTTGGTAATAATTTCATTAAGAAGTGTGGCTTGTTTAAGTAAAACAATTGATTTACTAATATCCAAAAAATGAATATCTAAACTAAAAGTTACTGCTTGTGCTAATTAATGTTTTGTAAATAGATATACAAAGTAAAACAAATAATAATGATATGACACTTTTCACATTCTGCTTCTTTTCTAATTTTTAGTTTCAGTTTCTAAATTGGAAAATAAAATAAATAAATGAATCATAAAAAGTGGGGGGAATGGGGCAACTCCCCCCCCCCCTGTCTTTGCAGCCCAGTTCCACAGACTTGAGTACAATTACAATCCCCAAACAATAATATATTATTTTTCACTTTAACCTTCAAATGCTCAAAATTCAATGGAACTGTAGTTAAAATTGCTATGCAATGCCTATTTTGACTCCTGGAAGCAAAACCACAACTTTCGAAGCTCTTTTGTTTATTTTTAGAACCGGTTCTAACCAGTTTTATAAGCAAGCGATTTTTTTCTGCGGAATACTCTTATTATAAGTATGAATCCGACCAAAATTTCTCTAACGAAAAAAATTGATGCAATCAACCCCTTAAAAAGAACAAACACTTTTACTTCTATTTGAGAAAACAAAGCAAGATTCTAAGGAAGTGTCAGCGCAGAAGTTAAATGCCTGCGTCTGCGGTTTCAAAACATCACGTGACACCAGATCAGATGACCTACGGCGGATAAAAACAAAGTTTTAAATGCCCAAAAATGCCTATTGCACCGTACTCTGGTAGTTAGCACGAAACCTCTCTTTAATGCAACAAAAATTTTGCCTTCGACGCCAGGCCGTTGCTATTGTAGAACTGTTGTTGTTGCTGTGTGATCTAATCCGCTGCCATTCCATTTACTTCACTTTTATTTTAAATCTGAGTGAATTTTGAGCTCATTCTAGAGAGGAATTGTTCATTCATGCAACTGTACAAAGTATAAAGAATAAGGGCTAAGAAAAAATCTCCTTACCGAAAAGTTGGACATTGTCACAAATCTCGACGAAGCATTGAAATCACTAAAATATCAGGAGGTGAACCCAAGCCAAAAGCAGTGAGCGTTTCGAGCTAAACTCTCTTTCTGTGTCTCTGCTTCCCCCGCCTTCCTCCCCTTGAGAAGTAGTTCTACGTTCTACCATTGGCCCAGACGGCCGCGAGAAGTTGTTTATTTTCCTCCAACATGTTTTCTCTCCCCTCATCCCTAGCAGGGGAACATGGACCAATCTAATTTTGGTTTCTTCCCCCAGTTCCCTTGTTTCTTGTTGCTATGCTATCGAAACAATTATGAAATAGTTCCGAATCCTTTTTGTGGGGAAAATGGGAATATTATAGATTAATGGGCATTTGCTGGCCCCTGATTTCAAAATTGCCCAGAGGGAGGGGGGGTGGGGGACAAAGAGTTTGAGTTAGATTACAATTTATAGGGAAAAAACAACGAAATGCGTACAAAAATGCCTTTTTTCATTATGTTCCTCAAGTACGGAGGGAAAGGTGGGAGGTCAACTGTCCCCCCGCCCCCCCCCCCCCCCCCCAATTGCCCAAATGACGGATCTGGTCTGGATATTTGGTCCATCCAATATCCAGAATAAGTACTGGAACTGGATATTGGATGCCAAATCGCTTATAAGATCATTTTTGTCTGCTTTTGTTTTAATAATTTCAGCAACACGCATCCACATATTTTTAATTCCAAGAATTTTCCGCATTGCACAAAAAGTTGAAAATTGTGACAGTCTTGAATTATGGGGAATTTTAAATAAAGTAAGTAGTCATAGTGAATTTGTGTACAGTTTTATTCCAAGTTAAAATTTAAAAATAATGATTTCATGATTTATTGTGATTCTATAATTTTAACTAATGGAATTCAATTGAAAATCATAACCAAATAAATTATTACTTTTGAAAACATTAAATTTTACTAAAAATTATTCTACTGACATGTATTTTAGTATTCTGCCAGTGATCGAAATTTGACCATATTCATGACTGAAAATTTGAGAAAACATATATGAATTTTCCTGTAAACAAATGAGGTAGTGAGAAGCAAAGGGATGTAAGTGTCAAAATTAAAAAATTGGAGATAACTAGTACAAATGGTAGGTGACCTTCTCCTCTGTTTTGGTGTCAAAGATGGTGCTAATAGATGCTGTATAGCAAGTAGGTACTACTAGAGCCGTGTAAAAGGGGAGGGTTTTTAGGGGTTAAACCCCTCCCATTGGCGAAAAATAATAAGTAAAATGAAGAAAATGTATGTTTTTTTTTTGGCTTAAATTAATTTTAATGTAAAGTTTGTGTTCAGCGGGGTTTTTTTGTTTTTTTTTTTTTAACTTTTTCTCTTTTCTTAAGTTTGTCCGCAAATTTACAACTGTTAAAGCTTGATTAAATGAAATAATATTTTGGAAAAACTAGGTGGAATAACTGCTGAATGATCAATCAATGCAAAGCATTAGTATTGCTTATTGTAAGGAGGTTATGATGAATTTAGCATAGTTTGTAGCAATGAAAATGCATTAGTGATGGTGTTTGGTAATGTAATTTGTATCTGCAATAACCTCTTTCTTGTTAGTTTATTAAGCATTATTTCAATTATTTAGAACATAAAACCTGATATACATTCTACATTATAAAAGAATTTGTGGATACATTTTAGTATTTATTGCAATGTACCGCATAGTAAGAAGATTTAATTAAAAAGAAACAAACAAGGTTAGATTAAAGTGAACCTGTAAAATGAAGAATTACTTTGGTCACCTGCGCAGCCAAAACTATCCCTCAAAAAAAAGGGGGGGGGTTCAGCAGCCCCTCCAGGTGTATAAACGCCATACTGGGATCGGCAATTTGTCGTAAACTAAAGGTTGTGGGGGGTTCGATTCCCCCTCCCGCAGGTAAGATTAAAACCCCTCCCTTTATGAAAATCTGGACACGGACCTGGCCATACAGCATGATTTAGAAAACTTTCTCAATGAAAGCCTACCTAGAACCGGAACTTTAAACACGTTTCACTCAAAACTTGAAAACATCCCTACATCCCTTTGCTTCTCACAGCCACGTATGTCAGTTTTAAAATATGTGCAGAAAAATCCAATTATAATACTCGTATTTTTAATAAAAGACTAGACATTCATACATAAATGTTACATCATACAACCATTTCTTTTATAAAATAAAAAAAAACACGTAAGGGGAAAAAATTGCTGTCTGTAATGAATTTGTTTTAATTGCTACAATGATTGACGAAAATTCAATCCCGTATATCCGTAATTGAGGAGTCCCAGGATGTTGTCGGCTTCGTTTTCGATTACGTCCAACCATTTGCTGTTCTCCAGGGGTCCTCCCTCACCCCCATATTCGTCGGGGAGCACTGAAGGGTGGATGTAGTCTAGAAGCGGACTCAGGTCGTTGCCGTGCAGGATGATCTACGAACAGCAGAATATCATTCAGTGACTGTTTCAAACTTACAAAAAGGAATTAGTTCTAGTTCAAAAATTTGAACTGTTAATCTCAACTCAGAAAATATTAATTAAGGAGCTGCGTCGCCCGGCTTTGCACGGTCCACCTCACAAATAAAAGTTATGTCAAGTGACGCGTGTTCAACACTCAGGCTTCGAACCAAAAAAAAAAATCAATAAAATTTTGCGGCAGATTGCGGAATTATAACCAAAAAGTAAACATTTTAAATCCCTCGACTACAGGAAAAGCCTTTAAAACAAAATCCAGAGTTTTATTTGTTCATATTCGAGAAAAAAATAGCAACAGATCTTTCGTCTCAATGATTTTCTTCACTCTATAAATTTTAATAAAAGCATTGTTGCGGAAAGTTGAGATGAAGCACTGAATAATAATTTGAATGGAGGAAAACCTTCGAAAAATAGGGATTTTATGTCGAAATATCAGTATCATAATTAATAGTTTTTTAATTTATATCTTTGCTAATTATTATCGAAGGATTAATGTTAAATAGCCAAACATGAAGACGGGAAGATTACGAATCCATCGATACCTGGTTCGATGGTCAGTTCAGAGTTCACTGTCGTTCGGGAGAAGAAACTTAGACATAGATACCATAGGTATATACGCTCAGTTTTTATTTACTATATAAAGTTTCTTTTTTATTTATTTTATCTTTACGAGGAAAGTAGGCAAAATAACAAGAAAAACGAGTTTAGTGCGGATCTGGCAACATTAATGCTTGATCTTGGAGAGGCTCGTTTATGTTTAGTTTAAAAGAGGAAAAATTCTTAACCTGGCACAGTGACAATAATAATCGTTATCGCAACGAAAACCGGCGGCCCTCACCCCTATTTTAACAAATAAAATCGTCTTAGCCCCAGTGGATCGTACGTCAACTTATTAGAGCCAGACTATATCTCCGAAAGTACTTATTATTGAACCAGGAATATTGCGTTGCTTTGATTGGACTTCAAAAAGGCGAGTCGTAATAAGATAAATAAATACCTTTGTCTTTTCATCCATAAGCTCATTACTTTTTACATTGAAAAAGGCGTTCCCTGTAACGCCGAAACACGTGTCTGCAGTAATCTGCAATTTGCTTTTTTGACGTTGTTTTTTTCTTACTTTACGAGTCGTAATGTTTAAAAATTTAGGAACATCTCTTTTCTGATATCGAGACAAAAATTGTTATTCATCTATATACATAAATGGCTACTTCTGTATGTAAGGATGTCCGGGGTAAACTTCAAAACTACTGGATCGATTTTAACCATTTTTTCACCACAGATAGCTACATTATCAGGAAGCAACATGGGTTATAATTTATTTCTAAAAATCTCATTTTAAATATGTTATGATGGAAAACAGTAAATTTCATGTAATTTCTCCATTAAATGATTAAATAAAATCCATTGTTACCAAAATTCGTTGCCTTACAAAAGCAATATTAATGGTAAACATAATGAAAGTTTTGTATCAACGCTTCTCCGGAGCAAACATAAAATTAAAGTCATTTAAGGGGAGTCAGTACCCTAAACACTTTCAAAAATTCGATTTTTTGATTTTTGTATATTTTGAAACTCCATTTCAATACCTTTTTAATGATACAAACATCTTGAACATGCTCATATTAGAAGTAAGTTAAAATAAGCTTTAAAAAATGTAAAACCTATTTTGATGAGGTATGATTTTCTCCTTTAAATTGCAATATCTCGAAATGGTATATTTTAAACTAAATGTTCCTTTTTCTCAGAAACTAAATTGGGTTAGGCTTTGAAATTTTTACCACCTATTCCATACATCTAACTGCATATACTGAAGTAAACTTTTTCTCATATTCGAAAATTATTTTTTTATAGAGCCGATTTCGTGTGGCAAAATTGTATTTTTTGAAACAAATACAGTGACTTACACATTAGAATTTTTTACAAAAAAGCTAAGCTTTCTTTCTGTAAAATTTTACTTCAGTATAGAGAACAGAGTCTACTTGAGGTACAGAAAAAAATTCATACTTGTATCTTTAATAGATTTTCAGAAAAAGGTACATGAACCTGTGTAAATTAACATTGACGGTATACAGGGTACTGACTATCCTTATATATTATTTCTGTAGCCTGTTTTTGGTTTCTACGCCAGATTTTCTTCAATTCTTGATCGATCCTTATATATTATTTCTGTAGCCTGTTTTTGGTTTCTACGCCAGATTTTCTTCAATTCTTGATCGATTTCTTTGATTTACGCCTTATTTTAAAGCTTGTGTTGCTGGCTACTGACGAAAAATAGACCCACGGTCTAAAATTGTTTTTTTCAGCCGAAAAACCTGTTTTAAAGAACTAGAATGAGGTTTTCGGTTAAACTTATAACTTTAATTTGCGCTACGACCGACAGAGCTGAATAGCTTGATCGGCAGAGCGTTCTCTTCGTAACCAGGAGAATGCGCGTTCGGGCCCACGTCCGGACAATCTGCAACAAAAAATTAAAGCAATATCGCGCATTACATGAACACGTAATTAAGGGAATGACGACTATGAAGGAATAGAATATATGAGAAGGAAACGCTCCTTGCTGAAATGAAAACTTGAAGTGACTTTGTGCTAAATTACTTCGGAATTGTACGTTTTTTTTTTTTTTTTTCTTTTTAAGCTTTGACTCTGGTAAGATAATTAAAGCATAATGTAAGCGAAAATATAAGTAACAGGTTTAAGATTTCAGACTACAATAGAATTGTTTTTTGTTCAGAAAAAAATAATAAATCGTGTATTGAAATATATATTCTTCTAATGAGTTTTTGACTCTTTGTACAAATAAAAAAATTACGACCTCAATTTGAAGGGTAAAATATATAATTTTTCTTCTTTTTGCAAAAAAACAAATAGCTGATCACATTTTTACTACATTCGAAAAGCTACGCTTAAAAAAGAGCATAGTTCAATTTATTTTGTATTTTAACCAATGCTGTTAAATGATGAACACGTGCTGCCATCTAAGTTATAACGGTTCAAGCAGCCTGAGGTAACAAATTGTAAAAAATTTTAAGAATAAGAAAAATGTTTCTTCAATATCTTATCTTATATATTGTTCCCTTCTCATTTTAAAACTTATCAGGCTGGCTAATGAAGAAAAATAGACTTACGGTCGAAAAATCGCGTTTTAGAAAACGCCCCTTGCTGTTTCAAAATCTTGATGCTGCCTGTAGTTCTTATGCATTTTTTAAAAGCAAAGTTCTAATGCAGATTTCCATTTTTTACGTCGCTTTCGGCAAAAAAAAAAAAAAAAAAAAGCCTGTGTTTGTGTTCATATTTTAATAAAGCTTAGAAGCACTGGAGTTAGTTGTTCGGTTAAATTGATAATTTTTTTTGGTAGAGCGATCGGTTATAAACTATCTGAACTTCGGGCAAGTTTGGGCTGTCCGATATAATATCAAATTTATATTAGTATTACGCATTACATGTACTCATAACATACAAACGTAATAAAATAAATGCAGTGGGAATGCTATTCGGTGTTTCGACTCCTTTATGCAGGCTACAGTTATCATTCGGATAAGTTGACTGTTAATCGAAGGGTGTTCTTCATTTTTTTTAAGCTTTGACTACATCCAGATCACTCAGCATAATGTAAGCATAAAAAAATTAGATTTAGCTAAAGGAAATCCTTTTTTTGCAGAAAAACATTTTCATTGTATGCTCAAATGTAGATGTTTCTAATAGCAGTGTTCGACCTTTTGTACAAATGAAAAAATACTACACCAAATTAAAACTACGAGTTTCACCCAGTAAACCTTTAATTTTTTATTCGCGCGAATACGATATAAAGCATTAAAATTATTATCAACTTCATTAGCAAGAAATCATTTTCAACTCCTCTGATTTCTGCTGGAAAAAAAAAAAAAAACATTTTGTCTACGTTCGAAAAATTACACTTAAAAAACGGGCTCAGTTCAACTGGTTTTGGTTTTGAATTTTAAGTGTTCGATTAAAAGAGAAACATGTGCAGGCATTTAAGCCGTAACTGTTAATGCAACCTTCTATGTGAAATAGTTCAATATTCAAAGATAAAAACACTTAATTTCAATCAAATTTATTACTTCTCTAGAATGTTTGTTTCAATAGCTACGTGAGATCTTCGTCATTCTTTAATCAAATTCCATGCTTTTCGAATAATTTTAAATCGTATCATGCTGGTTAATGACAAAACATAGAAGCATGATCTTATTATTATTATTATTATTTTTTTTTTGGCAAAAAGCTTTTTTGCTGTTTTTTACTACGCATTCCTTCAATGAATAGCTTTCGAAAAGGAATTCGCAATTGCTAGGTTTGTTGGGGTGTCAGGCTGTTAATCAGAATGGCGCCAATTCGAATCCGTGCTAATAAATATCTCTTTAATGTTTCTTTTTTTCCCGTCAGATGCTCACATGGGCAGAACTGTATTTGCCACAACCTGTTTTTTTACGTGCACAATTATTGCTTTCTCACGAGTCACTACTCAGCCACACTTTTAATGATATTTATGTTTGAATTGAAAATATGTACGACCGAAAGGTGAGCGATGATCAAATTATCACAACGTTGTATTTAACGAGGTTTTGTTACTGATGTCTTTAAATTACATGCCTTCTCTTCTGCGCTTACTTTTTTTTCGGTTCTTCTTCATAATGTTCTTCCTTTGAAATTCTTAAAAGCGAAATACCTTATGAAACGATTCGAAGCACAGTGCGGAGTTCCGCACGGGTCGACTAGTCCTTAAATATTTGGAAACTCTACTTTTTGCACTCTTTGGGAAACATAGTAGAGACATTTTTTTTTTTTTTTTTTGTTTGTTTGTGTGTGCGTGTGTGTGTGTCTACTATTTAATTAAATATTTAAAGGGCACGTTTTTTTTTTTAGTGATCTTTGTTTTTGTTAGTTTATATTTTGGAAATTCTTCCAATTTTTGTATGCTCAAATGTCGTACTTTCGTTTCTAACTGAATACTATTTCGTACCTTATACTTATTGCTATTTGACTTTTATGGGTAAGGAAGAATCTGGATTTTTAATCACGTCAAAGCGGTCTGTTTTGAATTCTTTCAGTTAAAACAGAAAACGAATGAAAATAGCGATTGTTTCTCACAATTATTTCTGACTCAGGCAACGCCGGGTGTTTTTGCTAGTACTTACATAAAAAAGACATAAAAGAAAAGAAAGAGTTTAAAAGTCGATGTGAGAAATACTTACCCTCTTTTTCAGTTTTTGTGTCAGCAACGGTCGGACAATGGACCAAGCCAAATTGAACAATTTGTTCTCGCTCAAAATGTGGAATCCTTTGTAGCGTGCAGGGAAACAGTACTGAAAATCAGACAAGAGTGAAGTAATTTCCAAAACTATTTCACAAATAATTCATGTTATTTAAATAAAGTAAAAATATTGAACTAACTAGCTTTTACCCGTGGCTTCACTCACGTTGATGTAGTTTTTTTTAATTGATTCAAGTTAATGATCAACACAGGGAGAGGTCAAATAGTTACCAAAAAATGGTTTCTCCCCAGTTTCGCCGACATTTAAAATAGCCTCCCCCTTTTAATATATCAAAAGATATGATGAAAACTGAAAATCAAAGGAGGGGGGGGGAGGGTAAATGAAATGTCGGCGAAACTGGGAAGACACCCAAAAAATCACAAAACATACACCAGGAAAACGTTCTGGAAAATAATCAGCCAAATCCATGTATTATTTGCCTATTTTGTGCAAAAAATCTTACTTTAAAATTTAACTTGAGAAAAGCCTTGAACAGTCAGACGAAAAGCAAAAATAGTGAACAATAAAACAATTGTCGCTATCGTAAGGGAGTTGAGATGATACCCTAAATACTATATTGTGTTGAGGTAAGCCTTCGAACATAGAACTAAAAAACTCATAACTCGTTTTTTATTCTACTTAGAAATTTGGAACAGGTGCCATCTTCAGCAGAAATATCAGAGCTTTCGATGGACATATAATGTTAATAAGTGCAAGTATTTTTTCATCCTCATATTAGAGAATTTATACAAAAATTGGGTTTTATCGCCCCCCTAGGGGGTTTTGCCCCCCATAACGGGGTGAAAACTACCCTATGTGTTATTCTGATGCATAAACTATATTATGGTAAAGTTTCATCAAAATCCATTCAGTAGTTTTTGCGTGAAAGAGTAACAAACATCCATACGGACAAACTTCCGCATATATAATAGTAGTGAGATCAACAATATAGCAGAAAAAATTCATATTCTTTGAATCAAGCAAAAACAGTGAAATAATGTCTCAATATCAGAGGCGGATACAGAGTACCATTTTAGTAGGAGTCATGTTGAAAAATGACCCCTGCCACCCCTATTAACGCACCTACAGTTTTGGGTACGAAGAATTTCTGAAAGTGCTTGGGTGTGAATAAAAGGCCCCAAATCGGCCATGAATCAGGCATATAATGGAGCATAAACATTACTAATTAATTTCATAAGCAATGAAAGGAAGTTGCATTTCAAATATTTACATTTAATAGATTACTAAAATCGTTTTAGTTCATTCATTTGTTTCATCGCAATGTGCGTGTGGACAGAAAGAAGTAGGCGGTTTAGGGGAGGGGAGAGGAATGTATCCGCCATTCCCTTCTATCTGCCCCTGCTCAAACTGCTCTTTGGATTGCAACCCATTTTATTGAGCAATCACGATTGTTTATTGTTCTCGCTTGACCGTCTTTGAGGTCCAGTTCCTTTTTCAGCTTGGACCAGGGACCTCTGCAGGCACGGCTCCTCTGGTCCTGAGCACTGCTCCCCGGAATCAGCTTCTCCTGAGCGGAGGTGTCCATGTCCTACACACACGCAAGCTCACACACTCACGCCTACTTGTATTCACACAGGTCTACGCACACACACGAGCCAACCCACACACACACAAACTATACGCACGTAACCGCCCAGAAGGAGGAGCAGGCTTGGGGGTGACAGGAGCCGTTTCTCGAAACTAACCCCAATGAGTAGGGTCCTGTCGCAACTCGTGATTGCGAAACACATAATTTGAATTCAAAATTTCAGAATTTATTTTTTTTTAAATTTATTTATTTATTTATTCTATTTATTTTTTTCATTGTTTCTGTGATTCCCCGGTAAGGCCTTAGACAACTAAGGAGGAAGTTGTTGGAGGAAAAGTATTTTTACTGCTAACTTACTTGGGTTGATTTGACTAGCAGCAAAATATTTGCAGGAGTGCAGTACTTTAACTGTGCCCAAGTTAGATGCCGGGCATCGAAAATCATGCGGTATCCGGCCACTTGCGTTGCTGCGAACTTATTGGAGTGGATCAAAACTGCACTGATGGCCCGAAACAGGTCTTCGTATGTATCTTCATCTGGATTCCAATTGCCTGTGAAGATATGCAAAAGTGTATCCATTATTTTCAACGCATCGTGTTTATCACAGAAATGTCTTAATGTTTAAACTTCTTCGAATGTGTAATAACTTAGGGCAGGGCTCTCAAACATACGATACGCATCCTCCGGCTGGAGAACGGATTTTGTCCGGCTCGCGGGAAACTTAAAAACTGAGAAGAACATTTTCCCATTTGATTTTATATTTATATACTTTTTGGAGAGTGTTGAAAAAAAAGAAACTAAGTTCAGAAAATTTCAAAACCACCACTGAGCGCTTAATTAAGACCATTAAGAGATGTACGACTATTTGAACTGAAATATTGTTGGCTCGTCTCTTCTCCAAAAATTTGCCATGTGACCGGCCCTTGAGTATAAATGTTGGGAGACCTCAGACTATGAGTGCAAATTTTTTGCGTAATATCAGTTTTTTCTTCTTTGGTGGGAGGATGGGGGGTCAAGTATCGAGATTATTTATTCGAAAGCATTTAATAACAAATGCGATACATAACATATATATGTATTCATGACATGGATATGCATGGTAAGCAATAATATCAGGATATGTAAATATTCATGTACTGATTGTCTCAAACAGGTTTCTCGAAAAGTGTCCACAAAACATCATTGTAGTATTGATATTAGAGGCTACACTTAAAACATTCACAAACTGAAAAGATTAGGGGAAGCATACGTAAAGTGACCCTTTTGGTGAAATGAAGATTTCCAACTGCAGTATCAAGTTGTTATCTCTCTTTTAAGTACATCAACATGTTTAAAATAGATAATAATATAATCTAAGATTTTATCAGTGGTCCTTCCAACCTTAGAGCTATTTTTCAATAAACGTAATGACATGATTTAATACACCATTAAGGCCTTCAATTTCTGTGTTGATGAAATTTACAAATGAGATCCATCAAGATATCCTTAATAGATCTATCATACTATGCCATTTAGGTCTTTCAGAAAATCCTTGACATTTCTGTCGTGTTGCAAAACTTTAATATGAAGAAATATCTACACTAGACATATCTACACAATACACCAACATGCAAACGCGCAACCAGCGAATGTCAGTGTGTAGCTTAAGAGCTATGAAATAGTCCGTTTCGTGGTCAAATTCTATTTCAAACTTTACATTTAATTCACAACAGGTCTTATAATACACATTAGGTGCTTTTGGATATCTTTGATAGATCTGCCACATCATAGAAATTAAAGCTTTTACCACATTGTTGATTTGCAAACTGGGGAGAGCTTTTAAAAACACACCCAGAATAGAAGGTTTTAAGCAACGTTGCCAGCCATATGATAATACGTATACAGCCTGGTATACAGATAACTATGTATGTGGGTTGCCATAACATACTGCCACCAGGAGAAAATCCTGGTTGTACTTAGCCTTCCCTCGAGAAGCCCTGTCTGGTTAACTGGTATGTCGGGTGGGGCAACAGGTTCGAGATATCCTTAAAAGAGATGGCTCATGTCATTAAAATCCATTCCGGAAGCCTTAAAAAAGTATTAAATTGTATAAATTAGATCTTTCTCGAATTTCGTAAGAACTCTGTCTTATCTCAAAGATATCTGGATGTGCAATAGTTACTCTTGGCTACGACGGGAGCATTAATGGCTTAGTGCGCTGCCGTATTTTAGGACTTACCAATTTTCATGATGAGGACAACGCATCCATTGCGGTCTCGGTAAGGTAACATTCCTAGGAAATTCCTGAGTATGAGCCTGGCAACGCTGTCTTTCTGACTGGTGTCGTAAATGAAACGATAGTCCTTCCGGAAACACCAGTAATTCTGCAGCAGCTTGAAGGCCTTCTTGACGTTGAACTTGCGGGAGCGCAGGAAGGATAGCAGGAAAAGATCATCAGTTGGGGTCACGAGATTTGCTTCCTCTGAGGGTAAAAATGCATTGAAGTTCAAAAACAATGTTTTGAAACAAAATCAACTAAAACACTATAACATCGGTTGGGAAAGACAAAGGATTTTTTTTTAATGATGAGGAAGAGAGAAAGAATAGTTCTTCTTGACAAGTTTGTGTGAAGAGCTCATTTGGATTTCAACAACAACAACAAAAAAAAAAAGAAGTAAGATTTTGAGCTGGAATCTCACTGCTGAGATACCGAGGTTTGACTAGTTTTTGCACATAAGAAGCACCTAAAAGCAAAGTCTAGTTGGCAGAATTTAAAATTTAGAGATAATTAGTACAAACGGTAGGGGAAACTCTCATCTGTTTTGCAACAAGTTTTGTCAATAGTAGCCTTAGTAGGTGCTGCTATACAGTATGACTTCGAAACATTATTCATTAACTGCCTACCTATGTTTCGAAACCTGATGGTATTTGGCTAAAAGCTTTAAAATATTTATTTACATCCCTTTGCTTCTCACTGCCTCATATATTTCCTTGTTAAAGTCAAATAAGGGTTTGCTCATAAATGGTGTCACATTTTCTCCAATATTTTAGTCCCTCCTCAATTTAACGCAATGTGTCACATATGACCTTATCCTCTACTCTTGTCAAATGTCAGGCTATTTTTATAAATATATTTTCATTGAAAAAATATGTTTCGTATCACGTCTATTTAACCCTTTCCCTTTTCATCACAAACCGTCACTGTCACACTTTTACGCCCCCCCCCCCCTCCACGTCAATGCGTGACATCGTTTTTGGACGACACCTATGGCTTTCTGTATTCTTGGGTGTCACTCACTTTCAATGTATTTCCTTAGCTCTTCCAAGGCCAGCGTCCTCACGTCGTCCGTCTCTTTGAGCAGCGTCCTGGCCTCCTCAACCATGGCAGGAGTCAAGTAGTCCATCATGTAAGGGAGGAGTTCGTCTGTTCCCTCCTCCTTCTTGCTCTCCGAACCCTTCTCCTGCGGGTGGATGCTTTGCTTCAGCTTCTCGATTACTTTAGCTTGTGAGGACATCATGATAGGAGGAATTTTTTGCTGCGTGCAGACGGACTAGGATCCTGGAAGAAACAAGGAAGGACATTATTTCCGATCGAGGATAGAAGTGACTGAAAACAAGAAAAACTCATGGTATTGAATACAGGTTGTATCAGTACAGCGTTTACAGACTTTCAGGGCAGATAGAGTACACCTAGACGATGGGAAATCACATAGCAATGCATGGTCGGAAACGCTTTCCTGACACCATAGTCAGTGGTGCCCACTAAGGGGGCAGACTGCGCTATTGAAATTCTTAGGGTGGTTGTTTTGAGAGGTATTTTGCACTTTGGGGGGGGGGCGCTTGATTTAGAGGGGATCTTCGCTTTTTAAGGGGGTGCGCCCTTGCTCTTACGGGGGGTGGGCATCCCTGCGATACTGATGACACAAAGCACAACACAGAATACTAATAAGAGGGGAAAATATGTTTATATTTTTAACGCAGCAAAAATGCTGGTAAATTTTTGTCTGGTGTACACAATAGATGTCGCTACGTAAACCGAAGCATCAAATGACGATGCATGTGCACACGCGGTTTTTGTTTGTCGCGCTCGTTATGAAGCGCGACAAACAAAACCTGCGTTTCACCTGCCGACAGAATGGTAGTAGGATGAAACGTTGCACGAACACTGAGCTCGCTGACATGCATCTGGCGTATGGGGCCTTTTTTCTTAGTTTTTGCTGTACTAAGGATAATAATTATGTTTTTTTCTTCTCTTATTCGTGTCTTGTCTTTTGGATGATTTGTACCGTCACTACCGCGCCAGGGAAGCGTTTCCGACCATGCATTGCTATGTGGTTTCTCATCATCTACGTGTATTTTATCTGCCCTGAAAGTCTGTTAACGCTGTACTGATACACCCTGTATTGTTACCCATTCGAAAAACCGAGACGGGTAAGGTCACCAGTAACAGACAAGGGTCCAGTAACAGACAGTCATAAGTTTGGATTTAAATATTCAACCTTTTAGGCAGGTAAAACTGATGTTGCTATGGCCAATGAATACGGTGCAGACATGAGGGTGAGTTTTATCAGCCAGTTTGTATTTACGAGGTAGTGGTAGAAGGTTATGAACAGCCACTACGAGATCAGCTGCTGTTTTTTGTTCATTTGAATTAATAAGGTTTTAGTTCTAAAAATGCAGAACTTTTGCTAATTTTGAAGAGAAAAAAGGGAATTTTGTCTATTACTCCCCCTTTCTTCATCCTGGCTGTTACTGGGTATCATCAGATTTTTCGGTGTCTATTACTGGGGTGCGGACATTTTTTCGAAATTGAGCAAATAAAAATAGACTAAATTCAGAGGATCCAGAAGCAGACAAACGTTAGGTGAGATGTTGCTGCATGAGAGAAAAATAGTTCTAAAAAATCTAAATACATTAAAAGGCCCAAAAAACTGAGTTAACCTAAGAGCGATATTTTAAGCATGTCTGTGACTGGTGCCGTTACCCTAGTGACTACAGCATGTGTCTGCTAGAAGACTCCCGATGACTGGGGGAGATTAAACTATTTTATTTCTTGAAATAGAGATGAGGAAAACAGACATGAGCATTGCCAATAACGATTCTTGGCGATACCTTTATTGGCAATGCATGCTATTATTGTGCCAGTATGAAACAATTCTCTTTTATCCCAAACATAAATAAGCTGGTCCAAAGTTAAGCGTTTTGTTCTCAAAGCCGTACTATATAAGTCGCTTTTTGACAGGAGATTTTTTTCCAATTGATGAGCACCATGAGGGTGGAAGTTTCATTTATTTCAGAACGCACATAACCCACGGTAGATGGAGGCACTGCCCACGATATCTCGATATTTGTCATCTGGAAAAAGAACCGAGACACCCCTGATTTAGAATCTCCAGAGGTATGGATTTGCAGCATTAAAGAAACGTGAAGGGTTTTCTGACCCCGACCCTAATTGCATCAGTCGCAATTGGATTGTTTCCTTCAGTCAAAAGTAGTACTTTTAGTCACTGAAATTGATAGAATAAGCAAAAAAAAAAGAAAAATAACATGAACCCAGAAAATTCTTTCATTTTCCCAACAGTTATTTTTTGATGAATTTTTTAAACTGTCCGATTTTTCAAACAAGGCGTGGTCTTGATGACGTCACAAATGACGCTCTTTGGCGCATCTTTGTACCGCGTTTCCACGTTATGATAATCAAGAAGCGAATTAAAATTGCGCTCTATGCTTGCTACCAACCATATCGTTGCCAATACCCGTGAGTAAAGATGCGAATTAAATATTTTGATCCGTGAATGGCAACACAGAATGGCATTTCATCATTTGTGATGTCATCGGCAAGAAATGTAAACAATGAAACTGTGAATGGCAACACAGAGTGGCATTTCATCATTTGTGATGTCATCGGCAAGAAATGTAAACAATGAAAGCTCACCGATTTAAGTATTTTTTTTTTTAATATTAAACTTAAACAAATTATTTAAACAATAGTTAGATCCTATGTTTTTAAGTATGTTCTTTCAGAAAAAAATACTTTTAAAAATTCGGAAACGACCCCATTAGCGGACAGCAAAGATCTTCGACCGGTCAGTATCGAACCCGCAATCCTTCGGCCATGAGCTCGGTACCTAATCGATCGGACTAATATATTTGATTTTTGGTACGTATATACCAAAAATGCATGGTATTTTTGGTATATACATACCAAAACTATACCAAATTGTACATTTGTAAGAATACATGAGACTTTTCGAAGCGGTGGAAGTCTAGTAACAAAACTTCGATATCGTTCATTCACAAAAAAAAAAAAAAAAAAACTGGTGTCGTAAGAGAAATACAAAGTGAGACAAAATAATATTGAACAGAAAGCTATACATGGAGTTCACTTCTTTTAAATAGTATTAGGATTATAAATAGCTTGGAATTCTTAAATTCGACTCGAAAATGGCAAGCAAAGTGGTTTCTATACTGCGTGAAAAGTTGAATGTGTCAGCCGAAAGCTTTCGGTTTACCGATTTTCGGTTTATTGTCAAACGGAAAATGAATGCTCAGGGTTGTCCAACTTAAGATCGAAAACTTTATATGTTGATAAGTTGTTCGTGATCAATCTTCGAAGCTTTTTCTCATGCTGAGACAGGAAAAAAAAATTAGTTAAAATAATTCTTAGTTATAGAATCGTTCAATAACACATGAACAAAAAGTAATACATTATCATTTATACTCTTACTACAATCAATGGTGCAGCAAAAGGGAGTAGGTCATTTCCCTATTCAGAACCTTAAATTGTAAGTAATATTTCAAATATCGGTGTAAAGTAAGAACTGTATAAATACTTGAAAAATAAATGAATATAAAACAACGTTTTGACGCACAAATTCATAAGAAAGGTGCATGCAATCCATACGCTCGCTTCTTTTGCAATTTGCAGTGAAAAAGGGGTTCCTTATAACTCCGTAACCCGTGTATGAGAGCTAAAACGTTGTTTCATGCTCTCTAAAGCATTGGTTTCCTAGGAGCGAATCGCCGACCTTCGGCGTCGCTTATCGCTGAGAGGAAAACTTGATTCCTCTGCGCATGCGCGCCCGAGCTAAATCGACGTCGTGAGTGGCCACGTCGGAATCAATTGACTTTGATTTCAGCGTCACGCCGAGAAGCGACGCCAAAGCTCGCTGATATCGCTTCTAGGAAACCAGAGCTTAACTAGTATATGGTATTTTATTTGCGTGGTTGGACTCTTATGAGGAGCATTTTTCACGATTGCATGAAAAATCTCGTTTAATGAGTTTAACTGGAAATGCAAAGCAAACTAACTTTATTGCAGAGTTTCTGTTTTTGCAGAGAAACTTAACAAAATGTAAAGTAGTTGACAAGCCTTCAATGATGCATTAAAGCTGGTAAGTGTGAAATTATCAAAATAACTCTTCAATCAAACTAAAACATAACAAAAACAGGTAGTTTTCCACAGCAGTTAAAAATATAAGATCAGTTTTAAAAAGAAAACAAAAGAAAACTGAGAGAATGCGAGCAGGAAAAGTTTTTAAAAAATATTTAATAAATGTAAATTGAGAAAAAGGAGAAGAATCAAAGTATAAACTAATATGGGCAGTTTTTCTTAGAAATTCATTGAAATATCAAATTTCAGTAAAGGAAATTAATGGGCTTCGAAAATTAAAGAGAAAAGGAGAGGAAACAATTTTTCATTTTTTTAAGGACATGCTAAACAAAATCAAAAACAAATCCCTTGTCAAAATAACTAAGATTTTTGCTCCAAATTACGCACTTAAATGGGTGCTTTCTCCTTTGTAACAGGTCACTGAAATAAAGCATTTTACAATGCATTTTCAAGGACCCGTGGGAACCCTGATTGAGCACACAACACAAACACAGTTTCAAAACCTTAAACTCTGTTCCAGTTTCTGAACGAAAATAAAAATATTTTCTAGAAACTCAACACATGTCTCTGAAGAAGAGTTAACAAAATATTTTAATTAAAAAGAGAAATGGATGTTTTTCAATGTATATAACCCCTCCACTTTGTCCCAAAATTTCCACGTAATGGAACCAATCGCAAATATTCGTGCTGCCATCTAGCAATCGCTGTGACTAATAAAAAGAATGAGAAAAAAATTTGGAAAAGTTAAAAACGATCTCATATTGACAAGGAACAAAGAGCTCCAAACGAAATATTTTTCCCTCTCTCTTTTATTTTATTTTATATTATATTTTATTTTTTTAATTATTTTTTTAAGCATTCAATTCTTATTATTCCCACCTTGACTTTGGATGTCGCAAGGAGGCAAATTATTTTCTTTTTTTATTGGCTCGTCCAGTAACATAACACTTTTCCTTGAATATCGAAGAGAAAAGTAATTCCGTAAACTTGATTTTTATGTCAAATTTATCGAGAATTTAGCATTATTTTTTGTCATAAAAAAGGTTAAAAGTCTGTCAAGAACTTGACAGATGTGCATTGACTTTGGCACATCAAAATACGTTATAACTACGACGCCATTGGAGCAAAAAGGTAAAATTTCGTCTAATATCTTTTCACTAAAAAATAATTATCAAAAGACACATGATAACTCAAAAAAAAAAGAAAAATGCAAATTTTCGATACATCGATACATTCAAGAGTTTACAGATAAGATGATCTCTATTTACATTGTATTTACAACGCAAAGAATTTGGATATTTCAACTGCGCCATTTTTTTCTTGCACTGATAATACACTTCTTCTCGCCCGGTCGTTAAAAGAAATCTGTCGACAAATAAAACCCAGAAGTGCAACCACACTGTCAAATATTCTCCAACTTAAATAAAGTAGGACATCTTTAACCATCAAATGTTCTATATAATCTTAACGGGTAACACGTTGTGCGTTTCTAGAAGGTTTTTCCAAACTTCCTATCAAAGGTTATGTGATGTTTTTTTTCTTAATTATCTGTTTTAAATAAAAAGAAAAGAAGAAAATGATGGTCAACACAGCATTTTGTTGGTATTTGAAATTTATGCAAAAATTATAATCCTCAGTCAATTCTTGATTAGAAAAATTATATTAATTTACTCATTTATATTTCTTTTGTTCTTTGAGTTACAGAGGCGCCGATTGGGACTGAAAAGCGGGAGGGGGGGGGGGGCAAAAAAAAAAGTACAAAATTTTGCTAAGGCTAAAAATCTACCAACTTAACTCACATTTTTCTTAGGATTGATGGATTATGTATACAATAACTTTCCGCGAAGAAACACTTAGACATGAATTAGTCTTAAACATTGTTTACCCCAAAGTATTTTGAGGTGTCACAAACACTTGGTAATAATTTTATTAAACAAGTGTAGCTTGTTTAAGTAAAACAATTGATTTACCAATGCCTAAACAATGAATACATAAACTAAGAGTTACTGCTTGTGCTAAATAATATTTCATAAACAGATACACAAAGTAAAACAAATTTTTATGTTCTGAAAAATTTGACATTTCGGCGAAGTTTTTTTTTTTTTTTTTTTTTTTGCGCAATCACGATTGCTTATTGCTTTCATTTGACTGTTTTTGGCTTCCTATCATTTTATTTTCCCACCGCCACCCTCCGCACCATCACCGTCGACCGGCTCATCACGATGCTGCTCCTCCAGCGAAAGCCGTCTCCAGGTTGCATCCATGTCCTCCACACACGCGCATACATACACAACTATACACACCCATACACACACATACACCTACACACACATACAGATACACATAAGCAACACAAGACTGGTGACCATCCCCACAAAATGCTGAGTAGATTTTTTTTTTTTTTTTTTCAATTCTTTATTATTGAAGAGAAGAAAAGATCTCATTTTGAGAAAACGCAGTTATTTTACGAAAAAAAAAAAAAAAGAATGTTGGGAAAAAATCTTAATTTCTTTCAAAAAGAAATATTGACATTTAAATTTTTCAACAGCTTCAGATTATTGGCGGCGAATTGTGTGCCTCCTCCCACCTCCTCGCACGATCCTCTTTCTTTCATATCTCCCCCTCCCTTTTTTTTTTTTTTTTTTTTTTCATTTTTTCTATTTCGTTTTTTTTCCCCCAATTAGTCCTCAAACTTTTTCTTCTCCAAGGCCCTTTCTCCAGCCAAAGTTATTACAGAGTACATCAAATTTCGTTTCTTGGGATTCACTTTCACAAAATTTCCAAGGAAGATCTTCTAATCACCTAAATACATCGAAAATCGTTTAAAATTGCGTTTTTGGAGCTTCAGTTTTGAAAAACTGCAGTGTCCCTAACGTTACCAAAAATATGGTCTTACAATCATGTGTTTAAGACTTTAATTTTGGAAAATATTCGAACAAGGGCCACCGACCCCCTTTCTCTAATATCATCAAAGAGTGTTAATATTTTGGTTTTAAAAACTACTATTTCGAAATATTTAAGTGGGAGAACCCTTTTTTTTAATACCATGGAGTATTGCGAAAGAACTTCATTTTTAGGACTTCAATTTCGAAAATTTTCCAGCGGAGCGTTCCAGAACACCCCGTCCGGTAACAGCAACAAAAATTGTCCTCCATAGTATTTTTGGAACTTCAATTATGAAAAATTAAAGAGTAGCGTGGGGGAGGGGAGGGGGGTACGTATTTCTATCTGCTTTTCAAAAAATCGATTGGAGACAGTATATGAGTCTCATTCTAACCCAAACTATAAATATGGACTATAATCACATCTATAAGACTAAAATTTCTAAAAACGGCCTTGGACTCACACGTACCTTTCTTACCCCTAAAATATCACCAATAACTATAAAACTGCGTTTTTAAAACTACTATTCCAAATTTTTTCTGGGGCGTGAATCCCATTCCAAACTAGTAGCTAGATTCATTCTAATATCAACTTTCGTTTCAGACTTTCTGCAGTTAGAAATGTTAAGAATTGCCCATCCCCTAATCTTACTAAATATGATTTATATCGCGTTTTTTAGACTTAAAAGGGTGTCCCGCCCTAAAATTATTTTCTGATTTCGCCACTGCCTTGTTATACCGGGAATATCCCCTTTTCCTTCCCAGATCCCTGTTATTGTTGCACCCCCAAATATTTCGGCCTAAATCCGCCTATGGCCAACACACACCTACCCCATACACACAAACAAACAAGCCTACATACACACTCTCGTGATTGCGAAAAACATAATTTGAATTCACGATGCCAAAAATTTAAATTCAATTTTTTTTTTTCTTTTTTTTTTTTTTTTTTTTTGAGCAATCACGATTGCTTATTGTTCTCATTTGACTGTTTTGATGTCCTATCGTTTTATTTTCCCATCGCCACCCTCCGCACCATCACCGTCGACCGGCTCTTCACGATGCTGCTCCTATATAGAAAGCCGTCTCCAGGTTGCATCCATGTCCTACACACACGCGCGTACATACACAACTACACACACACGCACGCACACACACACACACAAACACACACACACACACAAACACAGACACACAACTACCCACACACTTATGCCAGCACACAGGCACAAACACACATGCCTACAAACACATACACATACTCCCTACACACAACCACGCATACCCCCCACACACAAACACACACTCGTGATTGCGAAAAACATAATTTGAATTCAAGATGTCAAAATTCAAATTAATTTCTTTTTTTTTTTATTGTTCTCACTTGACTGTTTTGATGTCCTATCATTTTATTTTCCCACCGCCACCCTTTGCAGCATCACCGTCGACAGGGTCCTCACGGTGCTGCTCCTATAGCGAAAGCCGTCTCCAGGTTGCATCCTTGTCTTACACACGCGCATACATACACAACTACACATGCACGCACGCACACACACACACACACACACACAAACACATACACACAACTACCCACACATTTATGCCTGCACACAGACACAAACATATATGCCTACACACACATACACATACCCCCGCCCTCCCCCACACACACACATTCATATACAAAACTACCCGCACACTTATGCCAGCACACAGACACAAACACACATGTCTACACACACATACACATACTCCCTACACACAAACACACTCGTGATTGCGAAAAACATAATTTAAACTCAAGATGTCAAAATTCAATTTTTTTTTTTTTTTTTTTTTTTTTTTTTTTTTTTGAGCAATCACGATTGCTTATTGCTTTTATTTGACTGTTTTGGGGTCCTATCATTTATTTGGTGCTGCCATCTGTAAAGTGAAACTTGCAGTAAAATGTTTATTTTGTAATTCCCCCCCCCCCCTCACTTTGAAATGTTTTGAAAATAGAATAATTAGTGCTCATGGAATAACCAATAATACTTCCGATGACAGTAAAATTGTATATTAAAATTATTCGTACCAAAATGAGTTTTAAGACTTATTTTAGAAGTAAATAGACGAAATCTTTAGAGTTTTCTAAAAGAAAAAAAATAAAATAATTCGATGTATTTATTGTTTGTACAAAATAACTTGCCAAGAATTTCAGACCCTTTTACATTTTGGCTGTCTTTTTTTTTTTTAAATTGTTTTTACGCATTAATATAAGAGCAATTTATCTCAAAAGCATTAGAAAATCAATTTTGAATTTGTGCTGCCATCTTTTAGCGCTAGCAACTACTAAAACTATAACCGCATATTTAACGATGTGTATCATTTTAGTTAGTCATTTATATTAAAAACTATTACAGAAACGGGAGCTATTCATAATGAAAGTTTTTTTAACACAAATAATATGCATTTTTCCTCGCAGAACACTTCAATCAGAAAGATTACCGAATTTAACGAAACTAAATTTTATTACGATTTTGCTAATAGCATTAAGGTTGAAATTGTGATGATTGTTTTCTCGGTGCCGACTAAAAAACTTTCATATTTTGACTTTCAATTTTCAATATTTTCCAAAAATTGTTACCTTAACTCATTATTAATTAATGTGACTTTCAATGGACAAATCTGAATCCTCCCTCCCCCCCCCCCCACCCCTCTTTTAATATACGCTTTTAAATAGAAAATCGAAATGACATCAAAATTATGCGTATACTTACGAAAATTACAAAAGGCATTCCCAGTATTTTTCTTGTTTTTAAAATTCTAGAAATTTTACAAATTAAAGCATAGCAGGACATGTTTGAAATTAGGGGAAGGGAGAAAGATAAAGGTCAAATAAATGCAATGATTTATAATACTAGAAGCTTGTTCTTAACAGAATATAAATATACTGTAATAATGAATAGCAATATTCTGTCATAATGAATAGAAATATATTGTAATAATAAAACAGAAATATTTTGTAAATAAGTTTCACCGCCCCTGGGACATAATTTAAATTATACAGTAAAATCTCTATATTCTGAACACTCATATAGGACTGAATAAAACTGTTCATATTTTGTGGGTGTTCATTTTTGAGGGACTAGATAATGCAAATGTATTCGCAGGGACAGTGGTGCACACAAAGGGAGGGTCCAGGGGGTCTGGCTCCTCCCATCACCCTTGAATGTTTTGATTGACTATATTCCTATTTATATAGTACGTAAAATAATTCCAAGCAAAAGGTAACATTAATTTCAGGTTTAATAAATGAAAAAATAAAATTTATTTTCTCTTTTTCTTCCCCTGCAAAAACGAACTGATTGTGAACATAAAGTATGATTTTACCTCGCTGTTTTTATTTTTAATTATTAGAAAAATAAATTTGTTCTTGTGCTCTCCAGTATTTTAATTAAGTATTCGTTATCAATAAATTTATTTTATTAACTAATGCTAAGTAATAATTCAATTAATTTTTTTAATTTTTTCCCCCTACAATTGATAAAAACAAAAGAATATGTGTGGATGCATGTTGGGGTATGATATGAGAATGGTGGGTTTCGATCCTGGATTCCTGATTAAATCTGCTCATCTCATTGCATCTCGGTAAAATTATATAGGGTTTAGTACTTTATTGACTTGAAATGTTAAAGAGAGTTTACGTCCACATTCCAAGTATAGTATTAGTGCATAATATTTATGAACTTAATAGTAGATTAGTCAACCTTAAGGGATCCTAAAAACATTTCAAAATTAAAGTTATAAAAACTTTGTTATTAAACATCGTACGGGAGGAGGGGGAAGTGCGTTTTCAGTATCCGCCCCTGCATGCTGCCACTGCGAAGGGTCCTCCCGATATAAAGGCTCCAAAATTGATTTGAAACTGCACATGAAAACTGCTTACGTCCGAATAGGGGCCCCAAAATTGCATCCATACACAGCAGAAATCAGAGATAAAATCAGCAGGGGAGAAATTGAGTAAATTAGAAACATTCGTGCTGCCATCTAGCAGCTACTTTAACTACCAAAAACTACAGAGCACATTTTCATCGAGCTAACTTTTTTTTTAACTATTATTATAAAAGATAAAGCGATCTCACATAAAATAACGAGGGGAAACATTTTTTCTTAGATTTTCATTGTTTTCAATTCTCCCTTAATATTTTTTATATCCTTATTACTATTATTAAAAACATTTAACCTATAATTGGTGCTGCCATCTATGGAATATAATTAAAAGAGATTAAATATTTACAGTCCAAAAAATTATGCATATGTAAATAAAGTTTTAGAGTTGCAAAATAGTCTAACGCTTTTTGATCTTGTGAATTCAGTTGGAGTGAATGAATAAGCCAATAAGAATGAATAAGCAAAGTGGGCATCATTGAGCGTGAATTATAAGTCAAATGAATAATTAAAGGATTTAAGCTTGAAATGCATGTTTCTATCTATCTACACATAAATAAATATATTTAGAGAAACGTAGGAAGTTATACCCAGAGCCCGATTACCGCAGGGGCATGCGGGGCACAGGCCCTTCCTCTTAGATTTCAGGGGGGCCCAAAATCCCCTTAATTTATCGTGCTAAATAAAAATAAATGTTCATTTCACTCAGAATCTAGAGTACAATGATGTCATTGATATTTTTGCAAATGCCAGACAAGGAAAAAATATCTTATTTGTTGATAAAAATTTCTCTTAAAAATTTAATCTCTTTGCAAATCTGAAAATCACTCCAAGTTTAATCTGTACTTACTATCAAAAGTTATAACACAGATAACTTTAATATTTACGGTAAAAACTGTTAAAGTTTAACCACATCTTATGTAATTATCGTATGCTACACTTCTTCTACTTTTTAAATGTTGTGATATGATTTACCGCCAAATTTAGCATGCTTGTGTTAATACACAAGATATATATGGGGATTCCAAGGTATTTTTGACATTTATGTAGAGTCCGTAACGTGACCTTTTTTGCCATAACTTTTTAATTTACTGTTTGATTAGCATATTATTTTATTTTGATCTTTTCTTACCAACACATCAGCTCAAATTAAAATAATTTGCAAATCAAACGGTAAATTAAAAAGTTATGGCAAAAAAAGCTCACGTTACGGACTCTACATAATGTCAACAAGAAGTTCCGTCTAGAACTAGACGAGCCTACTTTCCCGTATACCCATACTACTTTCTAGTACCTGATCAATATTCTCAAAAATAGCTAAAATCGCAAATTTTTTCAAACATATATTTTTTAATATTTTAAGCTGATTTCTAGGAATAAAATATTCCTTACTTTTCTTCAAAAAAAACGAACAAATAAAATAGCAGCACCTTTTAAACAAAGCAGCTACTACACTTCTTTCCATTAAAAAAATTTTTTTAACAGCTTTCAAAACGAAAAAATAATAATAAGTTCATTAAAATAAATACATCATATAAAAAAATCGTTTCTTTTTCCCCTGTTGCCAAAAATAATTTTTTAAACGAATTAATGCACTTACCAAAATAAAAAAAAACAATAAAATGTCAACTTAAAGAAATAATTTTCATTGTCAAAAAAAAAAAAAAATCGTCTGCGCATATTTTACGAGTTTATTCACCGAAAACTAAATACCTAAATTAAAACTTTAGCGTGAAAATAAAAACAAATCATATCAACAATAATTATTTCACAGTTAAAACCACAGCAGCGGAGTCGGAGTCGGAGTCAATCTCATTTTGGGATAAAAGAGTCGGAGTCAATTATCCAAGAATCGGAGTCAGTCATTTGTCCTCCGTGTATAAATGTTTGCCAAAGCTACGAAGTCAGAGTCGAAGTCGGGGAGTCGGAGTCCGATTAATTGTCGGGAACAGGAGTCAGAGTCAGTGTCAGGTCCCCCTAAATTCTCGGAGTCGGAGTCGGGAGTTGGTCGTCAAGAGCTATTTCCAACAAAGTTTGTTTGAAGTAAATCCGCCTTCAAGTACGGAATCTACATTGACTTTCAGTTTCCCCGTAGGCGCTAATGTTAAGGGATTTGAACTGTTCAAAATTGAACGGAAAATTGTTCAAATCAAAAAGATATCTTATATACAAGTTTTTTATCAAAAGCTTTTTCCTACAAAGTTTGTTTGAAGCAAATTCGCCTCACAGTTCGGAATTGCTTTGAATTTCTCCGTAGGCGCTAATGTTAAGTTTTTTTGAACTGTTCAAAATTGAACAAAAAATAGTTCAAATCAAAAAGTGAAATATGGGAATGAGGTGTCCTCGCCGAGATCTTTCGAACAAAAAAAAGTTTGTTCGAATCGGACTATTCATTCAAAAGTTATTAGGGGGGGATAGACAGACAGACCGACAGACAGACCGACAGACAGACCGACAGACAGACAGACAGACAGACAGACCGACAGACATTTTTCCCCATCTCAATACCCTACTTTCCAATTTTTAATTTTTCAATATTCATTTAATTATTTTATTTATTTTTGACTTTTTTTTGTTTTTCACGATATTTTTAAGATGCATTAAGCCTTCTTTCATGCTTTTTTCTTCTTTTTCTGACTTTTACTGGGAAAGTAGGCTAACAAGAAGTTCCGTCTAGAACTAGACGAGCCTACTTTCCCGTATACCCATACTACTTTCTAGTACCTGATCAATATTCTCAAAAATAGCTAAAATCGCAAATTTTTTCAAACATATATTTTTTAATATTTTAAGCTGATTTCTAGGAATAAAATATTCCTTACTTTTCTTCAAAAAAAACGAACAAATAAAATAGCAGCACCTTTTAAACAAAGCAGCTACTACACTTCTTTCCATTAAAAAAATTTTTTTAACAGCTTTCAAAACGAAAAAATAATAATAAGTTCATTAAAATAAATACATCATATTAAAAAAATCGTTTCTTTTTCCCCTGTTGCCAAAAATAATTTTTTAAACGAATTAATGCACTTACCAAAATAAAAAAAAAAACAATAAAATGTCAACTTAAAGAAATAATTTTCATTGTCAAAAAAAAAAAAATCGTCTGCGCATATTTTACGAGTTTATTCACCGAAAACTAAATACCTAAATTAAAACTTTAGCGTGAAAATAAAAACAAATCATATCAACAATAATTATTTCACAGTTAAAACCACAGCAGCGGAGTCGGAGTCGGAGTCAATCTCATTTTGGGATAAAAGAGTCGGAGTCAAATATCCAAGAATCGGAGTCAGTCATTTGTCCTCCGTGTATAAATGTTTGCCAAAGCTACGAAGTCAGAGTCGAAGTCGGGGAGTCGGAGTCCGATTAATTGTCGGGAACAGGAGTCAGAGTCAGTGTCAGGTCCCCCTAAATTCTCGGAGTCGGAGTCGGGAGTTGGTCGTCAAGAGCTATTTCCAACAAAGTTTGTTTGAAGTAAATCCGCCTTCAAGTACGGAATCTACATTGACTTTCAGTTTCCCCGTAGGCGCTAATGTTAAGGGATTTGAACTGTTCAAAATTGAACGGAAAATTGTTCAAATCAAAAAGATATCTTATATACAAGTTTTTTATCAAAAGCTTTTTCCTACAAAGTTTGTTTGAAGCAAATTCGCCTCACAGTTCGGAATTGCTTTGAATTTCTCCGTAGGCGCTAATGTTAAGTTTTTTTGAACTGTTCAAAATTGAACAAAAAATAGTTCAAATCAAAAAGTGAAATATGGGAATGAGGTGTCCTCGCCGAGATCTTTCGAACAAAAAAAAGTTTGTTCGAATCGGACTATTCATTCAAAAGTTATTAGGGGGGGGACAGACCGACAGACAGACCGACAGACAGACAGACAGACAGACAGACCGACAGACAGACAGACAGACAGACCGACAGACATTTTTCCCCATCTCAATACCCTACTTTCCAATTTTTAATTTTTCAATATTCATTTAATTATTTTATTTATTTTTGACTTTTTTTTGTTTTTCACGATATTTTTAAGATGCATTAAGCCTTCTTTCATGCTTTTCTCTTCTTTTTCTGACTTTTACTGGGAAAGTAGGCTAAAAATACCTTGGAATGCCCCATATACGAAATATTTTATAGCTTCAGAATAAGCAGGAACAGGATGGGAGCACAAAATGAATTTCATGCCCAGTATCTTCAAAAATCTTAGTCAGACCCTATGGGGGCCTTGAAATAGAAATGTGCCCCGTGTCCAATATCAGGATGATCGGGCTCTGGTTATACCAGGAAAAAATTATTTTTTACAAACTAACTGAGTTTTAAACTTCTCCTGTTCTTTGAGACTAAAGACAAAAGAAGTTGCTGAAAAAAAAAACTTTCAAAGTAAAATTCGGGTTTGAAATGATTGATGAAGCAAAAGCAAATGCTCATCTTTTCGCAGAAATGTTTTGCGCACTGTATATAGTTTTCGAATAATAAAGTAAAAGCTCAATGATAATTTTTAACAAAAATAAATGGCTGTTTTCAACGTAAGGACTACACATAATTTTTAACTATATTAAAGTCAGTTTTAATCTTAGATTATCATAACTAAAGCTTTCACAATCAGCATCAATAACAGAGATCTATGTCCAGCAAAATAGTAATGAAAATAATAACGATGATGATGATAATAGTAGTAATAGTAATGATAATTAAAATAATAATTAAAATAGTAATAATAATAATAATAATAATAATAATAATAATAATAATAATAATAATAATAATAATAATAATAATAATAATAATAATAATAATAATAATAATTTATTTATCATGTAGCAGACAGCTGCCCTGTGTAGACGATATTTTATAGACAGTTTCGCGAATCAAAAATAAATTATCTTTTTAAGTGACGAACAAGAAAAGCATTGTGCAACATTACATGAAACAGCAAATAAAAAATAATTAAATATTCAAAGAAAAACGATTTATTTATTAAATATATAAAGGGAAATATGCCTATCAGTTTATTTTAATATGATAAAATGTATCAAACACAACTGCAGTGATAATTAAAATAATCCACGGTAAATGACGGTATATGGGGACGGTATATGCACTTTTAGCAGAACACAAACAATTTATTCTACTGTTATAAAAAAATAGTAAATCTCGTCCCTTAAGTTAAAGCCGTTAAAAATAAGCGTCACTGAACAGAATCAAACGAATATTATTACCGACACATTACTTCTTCCATATCAACAATTTAATATATATATATATATATATATATTTTAAGCGTCTTAAGAAATTAAAAGTACCTTATATGAGGTTTCAGAACACCAAACATTAGCGAAAGATGTTTTTGTTATTTGGAAAAGTAAAATGCCGAGGCACAGAAGACTTATCTCAAAGGCATCTTTCTCGCACCTACAAAATCATAATGAAAGAAGCACGAAACGATCATTAAACATCCGACTCTCGTACATGTGGGGTAATTAGAGGTGATTATGGATTATGCAATCTTCAGGAAAAATACTAATAAAATGTTTTCCTACTCAGAAATGTCGGTTAATGGGCGATGTTAGTCCCAAGCAAATGATTCAAGATACGAGAAAATAGATTCAAGAAAATTTTGCTGAGTATACTTATGTAAAATATAATCAACCCGTTCGTTGCTTCAAATGAGTGCGAATATTTAATGTTTCCTGAAAAATGTTAAAAATGGTTAATGAAAGTTCAAAACCTGATGTGCAGTTCAGAAGAATAGATCCCACCAGACCGCCTACTCCAGATTTTTGAATGGTCATACGTAAAGATACCCCCCCCCCCAGATCAAGGGCGCAACCCCCCTAAATATCAAGATGCCCCCCAAAAGAACAAAATCCCCCCAAATGAAAATAATGCCCCTCAAAGCACCCCCCCCCCTAAAATTTTCAATGGCGCAATCTGCGCCTTGGTCTAAAACATTGTTTTTAAAATGAAAATGTTATTCTTCTAGCTCTGAGATACTTTTATATTGCATTTTTGCTTCATTTACATGTTAAAATTGGGGTTTTCTTTAGCAATGTCAGGCTTTGGGCGCCAGCAAAAATGCCATATTCGTTTTGCAATACAATTTTCCAAATTTACTGGACTTTACAAGCGCAGAAATATTCCAAAATTCATTAAAAATTGAAAATATTCATTCAAAAAAATGTATTTTAGAACAAAAACTGGTTACTCACGCAGTGGCGGATACAAGAGGAGGGTCATGAGCCCCGCCCCTCTCCCCCTAAACCGTCGACAACAGTATCCGTCCACATTGTGTTCAAACACTATATGCATAAAATATAAACGATTACAGTATCTTTTCAATTCATTAATTATTTTTGGAAGTAAATACTTGAACTACTACTTCGTTTCATAACTTATGAATTTAATTTGCAACGTTTATCCCCAAATGTGCCTTACTCCTGTTTCGTACCCTAAACCGTAGGTTCTTTCAGGGGGGTTCTTTAGTATGACCCCCCCCCTAAAATGGTTTTCTGTATCCGCCCCTGTACTCCCGTACATTAGTACAGGCAGTCATTGTTTAGTTGTTGAGAATACAGAATGTAATTATGTAATAGGTCTACAAGGAAGTCATTTGGTTTACGCAACAGATTTTCTCTATGTATTGAATAGATGCAGTGGCGTAGCGATAAATTTTTCATGGGGGGGGGGAGAAGTATGTGAAATTTTTCGAAATTAAAAACCAAACAGCGCTATTTTAGACCATAGCATGTGTGTTCATACATATAATTGTGAACCTCGTGGAGAGGGGAGGTTAAAAAAAAAAACCCTATCCTCCTCCAGGCTACGCCACTGAATACACACCCCCCTTGCTGGCCAAACAATTTGAAAACGACGTGGTCGTTCTTCAGTTTTCCTATTAGCTTTTGAAATATAACAAGCAGTTAGGACTTTCTTGCGACTTTCTTTTTAACGGTGTAGGTGGAAGAAAGGCGTTAATAAATTCAGCAGCAGGAAACGTTTGCTTTCTAATTATGGTTACGCCTTCTCTGCGTTAGACGAATACGTGCGAAATTGCTCACACCGTCATAACTGTCTGAAGCGTCAAAATTTCAGTGCGACCTGCCTTACTTCTTATTTTCAGAATTCCAGCGCCATTTATTGATAATATATAATACAAAAAAATATTAGCTAGCCAAATTACGCAGACAGAGGAAATTACAGAACTCATTTCTAATTGGGATAGAAATGTTTTCATGAATTTATGTTCTGATAGATGTTGTTATTATATGAAATTTAGTTCAATCTATGAAAAACATTAATCTGAAATTTAACTGTAGTTGATGGACTATGAACTCGGATGTTTATACCTCAATAATTTCTATTTAAATTATCAGAGACAGAGAAAATTACTGAATTTTTTCCTCAAACGGAACTAATTACTTCTTTAAATTATAACCAGCGAACAAACTTAAAAAACTGCAGCCAATGAGCTTGAAGGATTTTTTGCACCCTCCCCCTCCCCCCTTCTCTTAACTTTTTCGAAAAAAAAAATCTTTCATACATTATCTTTCTTTATTTTACCGTTTTCCTTTCTATTTGAAAATGAAAAGAAGGAAGTTACTGTTCTCCTTTCATCGAAGCAAAAAAAATTTTATGCCGAATTTTCCGAAAACATCTTCAAGCAAAATCCCCCGACCCCATAGGCGTATCGTGTATTTTTAAATTAAAGCAGCCCCCCCCCCTCCCACCGAAATTGGACCGAATTAGGGAGGGTTCTACTGTACACACAAAAAAACACATACCAGGGGTGCTCACAGACCATCAAAAAAAATTTTTTGGGAGGGGGGGGAGTGTCCAATTTTTTTTTTTTTTTTTTCCTTTACAACATGAAATTTTCGATTTTTGGAAGGAAAAAATATTTAAACTTATTCAACAAGAAATATATGCATGAATAATACTTTTTTCACGTACTCTTTCTAAAAATTAATGACCGTGTCTCTTTTTCAATAAAGGGAACATCAGAGACGGGATGGAGTTGGTGTCTTTGCTTTCTTTTAAATTTATTATAAATTTTCTGGAAGTAGCACAATTCTGCACGAGATGAATACGTGTGACAGTGATGAGATGCAGAGAGGTCAAAAAAATGACTGAAATAAAAAGTTTTTCCCTCTTCTTCATGTATTGTTTGTAATTATTCTGACCACTATGCTCTGGTCTTTCATTGATTCATTTGCACCTTGATAATCGTTAAGAACTAGTTATGAAGTTTGCGAATAACATATTTTTTTCATCCCTCCAATAGACAATTAATATATTTTCTTCATAAACTAGTTTAAGTTCATGTAGAATTTTTTATTTCACTTTACTATCATCTTCTCCACCATTTTTAAACTGATTGTTTCAATTTATCATTAGATGACTTTTATTAACACTTTCAGTGATGTTGGTTTACGCTGATAGAAGTAGAACAGTCCTCAGATAAACTTAAGTCAGATTAAAACTTAAGGTATTTTAATTTTTTTCGTAAGTCATTTTTACCGTCTTCTATATCTGATATGTATAGAAGGATATATGATTCCTTAAAATTCTCGAGTTCTGATTTTCGATGAGTGCTGAGTGCTGAATAACTGAATCCATTTTTAAGGATTTCCGAAAAATATCTGTCACAGGGTATCACTGTGTGATCCATCTTTTTTTGGCTATGCGACTTCAATTTTGGAAAAATTCCAGGAAAGCGCCTGTAACGCCTAAATAATACCCTCTTTATCATCAAGAATCATCCAAAACTGAGTTCTAGAACTTCAATTTTGCAAAATTTATAGGAGAGAGTCCCTGATTCCCCTCCTTTCTCATTAACACAATCAAAGGCGTTCCTAGAATTGCGTTTTTGGAGTACTAATTTCGAAAAATTGCCGGGATTATGACACCAAAATTCACCTTCCACTAACATTACCAAGATCTATCGAAACTGTTTTCAAAGCTACAAGTTCGAGAATTTAAGTGAAGCGCCCCTCTCCCTTCCCCCACTCTCGTCAACATTATTAAAGATCGCCTTAAATTTAGTTTTTAGGGCTTCAATTTCGAGAAAATTAAGGGAGAGCTTCAGAAAACTCTTTTTCTTAACGTCACAAAGATAGGCTACAATTGCGATTTTAGAGCTTCAACTTCAGAAAATGCCTGTCCCCCAACCATATATAGCCCAAAAAAACGTTTTTAAGACTTTAATTGCGAAAATTTTCCGGGAGCGAGCCCCCGAATCTCTTCTTTCCCTTCCATCACCACAGATAGTCTAACTGCGTTTTTAGAACAACAATTTTGAAAACTTATCGGAGGAAAGCCCCGAACCCATCACCTCTCCCTAACACAATGGCAGACTATCTAACAATTGCGTTTTTGAAGTTTCAATATTGAAAAATTACCTGGAAGGGGCCACCGAAACTTTTATCCCCCTAACATCACCAGAGATCGTCTAAAACTGCTTTTAAAACTACTATTTCGAACTTTCCGGGGGAGAAACCCCCGGATCCCCAATTTAAGTGACTATTATATTTCCGTTTCAAGGTTCATATTGTATACATCTAGTAATGACTCCATTCCAAACCAGAAAGTTCAATCCACTGTCCCTGTAATTATTCATAAATTTGAAAAAAAAATTAAGGTGCAGTACCCCCCCCCCCCCTCCACCCCTCCGTGAATTTGACTAGAAATCAAACACTCTAAAAATTGATATGTTTAACCCGATTCAAAAGCGAGGATATTTTTTGGAGAAGGGGGGGGGGATTTGCGCCATTGAACTTGGGGGGGGGGGAATGGACACCTTTGTGACACACACTAACACATTAATTACTCTGACTATCTGATTAAGATGTGCCTAGATGATAGCATGTGTTACGGATTTTAGTAGAAAAAAAAGTTTTTCTCTCTCTTTCTCTAGATCAATGAACGCTTCTCAAATCCGAGAGACCAACCACCTGCTTCCCGATGATTCAACCATCCGAATCTATACTATCTGGGTCATGGACACTTTGAAGTCAACATCCCTCCGTGACCATGCCGAAAACGAGAGGGAAAGGGGGCTGAAAGCGATCCTCCACCCCTCAACGGCTCCATCCACCCCAAAAATCCTTGAAAAAGGACGAGTGAAAGTGAAAATGGGGTGAGCGGGGGGCAAAGACCCCGCTCCGGCGTTCTCTGACCCCACCGCGAGGGGCAAACGACCCGATAATGACCCCGGTTGCCCCGAATCTCAACCCTTGCCTGAATTGGGGCCCCTGGTAGGTGGAACGGGGCCGCGCGCAGTTCTAGGTTGCGGTCGTGAGGATCTCAGGGTCAGCGGGTTGCGTCGTGAGCTTTTTTTGTGTCCTGCCCCGGTCCTTGAAACCAAATAGAACGCGGGGCATTATCCGGGGCATTTCTTTCTCCTCTGATGCTGCAGACGATGAATTTGTGTCCTTCAGGGATTCTGCCAAGCGGTTAAGGTCCGCTGGTGAACTTTGATGAAAAGCGAGGTGACAGTATTTCATTCGAGAGCGCAGTGAGCTCTCCCCCCCCCCCCCCCAGAGCTCTTAGTTTTTAACACATTTTTCCAATCTAATATGGTGCATGAATATCACCATAAAATGTGATACATTTTCCCATTTTAAAATATTATAAACAAATAACATGTTTATTAAAAAAATGCTAAAGGAATGTTTTGTGATTACCTCCCTCCCCCGCCTCCCCTCAGAAGGTTAATTCCAACTGCACTGGTGTTTTTCAGTATTTAATTATGCATTTGCTACTTTAATTTAGTTGTTGTATATCATTCTGTCAATTGCCGAAATTCAGTTGAATGTCAGTTATCTGGACACTGATTAACCGAAAGTCCAATTAACTGGACATAGCAAGAGGACCACGCCGTTTTCGCCCGCATTCGCTCTTCTTCTGGCATGCAATAGTTCTAAGATTATTTCTTTCAAAATAGATTAGTATATTTTTTCAAACTCTGTTAAGATTTAAAAAATAAATTTTAAACATGACATTAGTAACATATACTTGATTATCCTAAGTCTGGAAAAAAATGTAGACATCAACTAAAATCGTTGCTTTAACCAACCTTAAAATTTCCCAATTATCTGGAGTTTTACTAATAACCGAATCTGACTCGGTCTCAACCGGTCCGAATAATTGGCGCTCTTTTCGATATTATTTATGTGTCATGTGTTTTGAACACTTACGTAGTTTTCTTTAAACTTCTCATATTTGTTTACATATTTTATCTCATTTTCCTGTCACGGTATTTTTCATTTTATACTCACTTCTTTTCATCTGGTTTTTCTTTTCTTTTTTTTTCTTGGTGATAAATGAGGAAAAATCTTCAAGAATAGGAGATATGTTTTTTGGATGAAAAAAAAATCTAAAATGTCCCACTATCGTGTGATTTTCAAACTGAACCGAAAATCTGCACTCAGATCCTCTCCAAAAATAGATTTTCCTCCAAAAATTGATTCTCAGTGAGCATTTTCTGTCGTTTACTTCTGGGTTGAATTTTCATTTTCTCGCACATGAAATTGAAATACAGAAATAATTTAGCAGTAGATGGCGCCACATGTCAAAATTACAACACGTTTCCAATAATTCAACTAAATGACATATTAATTTCAGTCTTCACAGGAAAAACAATTAGAGCATGATTAAGGTCTATTAATTTGGATTGTTTTTGAACTGTGATGCTACAGTTCTAGTTCATGGAAAAAAACTAATTCTTCCGATGTTAGAACTTAGAAATTGAATCAGTGAAATCAGTGAAAATTTCATTCATTTTCAACTATGAGTTATATGTATTTGGAATATTCTGGTTTGCCCATTTCCCACCCAAGTACCGGTCCCACTCATTTATGTATGTGAGCATACTAGAAACTATTAATGGTCATGCTAGCAGAATTCAATTATTTTCAGGAAATATACAAAAACAAAGTTATTCAACCGTATTAAAACATTTATTTTCTTCCAATCTAACCAAATTTTCAGTATCTTAACTTATCAATTCGAGAAACATCAAAATCAAACGATGGATAACTGACACATCGCTTTTGAAAGATTTGTCTGCGCTACAACAATAAAGGAAAATAAATAAACATAAATAATGGAACTATTCTACTGCTGCCTTTTTTATTTATACTTTTGCCAAATTCAGCTTACGTTTTATCATCAATTCTAAATAATAGTTTTGAGTAAGAATGGCCAAAAAAAAAAGTAATCATGACCACAAGTGCCCATAACTAGTCAACTTTTAATTGGCTTGTTATGGGCACATTAGCTTGAAAGATTCTTAACTATCCTAATTAAGGGCAAGAATAAACCTACAGTGGCTCCCAAAAGTTTTCGTACACCTACGACTTTCAATGAAATTGGCCATTATCCATTGCTTAGAATTAATATTACGGAGTAATTATTTTATTATAAGATCTATGATCTATTTTTAACAAAACTACATGAAATTTTTTAATAAAACATTAAAACATAATTTTTTAAAAATCAAAAACCGAAAATTGCCGGAAATTTTATCTCACAAAAGTCTTTGTACACTTTGAAAAAATGTCAAAAAATTGGTAAATAATCTAACTTTTTACAAAGTTATTATTTAGTAGAATATCATGCAGTATCAACAACAGCTTTTAAACGTCTTGGAATAGATTTCATTGTTTTTTCTTTCTTTTTTTATGCAATTTCTGAGTAAGTGTTTAGCCGCTCTTCGAGTCTTACTGTTTCTAGTTCGCTTTTCGTTTCAATGGTGTATTTTCGTAATCTAGCCGTCAAATATCTCCAAATATGCTCCATTAAGTTTAAATCTGGCGATTGAGGAGATATTTCTAAGTTTAAGGACAATTTTTGAGGCATCAATCGCAAACGTGTACTTCTTATCGTTATATTGATAAAAAAACAAAGTTGTTTCCGATTACCAAATTTTGGGCCAATAGTTTAAAATTGTTTTTTAAAATATTTTAATGAACAGCATTATTCATTATTTCTTCTAAAAATTCTAAATTTCCAACTCTTGATGCAGTTATGCACCCTCACACAAGAACACCTTCACCATCCTGATTAACTGATCCAACTAAGTTCTTAAAATTAAATTCCTCATTTTTTCTTCTATGGACAGATATACAACAATTAAACCCAAAATATTGAATATATTTTCATCTATAAGTAAGACGTTGTTCCAAAACGTTTTGAGCTTATTTATCGTTGATTTTACGACGGATAGCGTAAGCTTACTGTTTTATGCACGAACAAGAAAATTTCTGCGTGAAGAGGTCCTCTTTAATCCAGCTAATCCGAGAACTTGGCGAACAATTTTAGGTGAAAATTAAACATAAAATGTTTCATTCAATTCTGTAGAAACTTTTTCAGCACTCAAATGTGTATTTTTCATAATTTGTTTAACTGTAAACCTCCGATCACGCTTTGTTAAGTTAACCAGCTGACCTTTTCTTACCTTGTTTTCGATCCGATTCTTGTCTTTGAATCATTTTATCAAGCACTTCACTATAGAATGGTATAAATTAACTAATTTAGAGACATTTTAAACCAATTTATGTCTACTTCGGTGGGAAAAAAATCAAATTTCGAATCGTGTTTGTTGTTTTCTACGCATACCTGCCATTTAAAAATAATAAGCAGAATATTAGGGAATAAATAAACAAAAAATTAAAGGCAAATGACTTTACAGTGTCATTAGAATGCAAAAACAATAAAAAAACCACATATGATAATTTTAATCATGAATTTATTCGAAAATATTTCAGTGGACGATGACTTTTGTGGCGTATTTTTTCTCTGTCTCTTCGTTTTTTGACAAATTTCAAAAATAAAATCTGGCAATATTTTGAAAAAAATTGCTGGTTTTTATTCAGAATGGCATAGGAATGGTGTGAAAAAAAATTGGACTTCATATTCGAATTCAGTTTTGCGTTATTTTGGTTTTCCTACAAAATTTCAAGGTGTACGAACACTTTTGGGAGCCACTGTATATGGCAGAAAAGAAGGTTAAAAATGAATATGTACCAATAAAACTGAGATCCGATTTTTAAAAAAATAGCAATGTCAGGTCATTTAAAAAGAAACCCTTCGACAATTTAAATGTTAAGAAAATTCGCTATCGGTGACTAAGAAGCATTATCACATTGCTTTATGTTTGGAAAAAATGTGGTGGGGCTGTTCTTGAGCGATTCTGTTTTGAAAATCCACTATTAGTGTTATTGGAATAAAGATCACATATTTGATTTTAACAATACAAAATAAACTTGTCCAGTTCTGGTTGAGTGCTTTTAACTAGTCCTTTACACTTACACAAGCTATTTAGTTTCCTTTCACGTATTCTGTAACTTATTTAAACACAGTTACCGCTCCTATCGGAAGGAATATTAGCTCGACGTTTTATTAATTTTACTCAATTGGAAGTACGATACTTTCGTTTGCTTTAGTATCATAGAGAAAGAAACATCAGAAGCTTTACATTATTACATGATTTACAACTTTAGGGTTGCTACGATTGTCTTCAAACTGATTTCCTGTAAAAAAAATTTTTTTTTTTAAACATCTAATTTTAAAATAAAATCATGCATTAGGTTGTGACTTCAGAAGAAAAAAAGCCGTCACCATGTCAAAGAGATTAAAATACTTGTGCCTGATAAAAGTTATCGAAGGCATGACAAATGAATTGCTTTTTGTCGCTTTTATTTCATGATCGGAAAAATTCAGAAAATTATTTAGTGCTGCCATCTAGCGAAATTAAAAATAGGAGATGGAAATCTGCACAATTAAAAAAATCATGCTGAATTCATCAACGCAATTAGATTTGTAAAAAAAAAGAAAAAAAACTTCAAAAGTCACTGAATTTATTTAACATGAAAAGCAAAGTATAACTGTTAATGCAGCGGTTGGCAACCCGTCGGTCGCGATCGACCGGTCGATCTCGAGCCCGTTTTCAGTCGATCCTTAAAACATTCTGGATTTTTTTTTTTTTTCAAAGTACCATTAAAACACATTATTTTCTGCAAATGAATTTGACTGAACTTCTGAAACAACAGTTATTAAAAACATTTCCAGAACATTTTGTTATCGCTGGAAGTAGGAAGTGCCCCAACTCATAATATTCGAATTTACAGATCAAACTTGTTTCGGATGTTGTACCAATTTTTAACGTGAGAAAACACAGTTTCGAACAGAAGGGAACCCCCCTCCCCTCCCCCCATCCTTGGCGCTCGCCAAACTTGGAAAGTAGATCGGCACAGAGTTTAGATTGCCGACCGCTGTAGAAAAAAAAATTAATACTTTTAATTGCGGTGGCGTCATCTAACGGATTAAAGTACAAGTAAAGCGATACTTCTAATAAATTGATATTCAAATGAATTGTTTCAAAATTGAAATAATGCAAAATTCAGCTACTGTGATCCCCATTTAAGCTTAAAGCAATGCTTAAAAATAATAAATAAAAAGTGTTTCTAATTTCCTTAATTGACAACTTGCTTTCTTTGCATTATAGTGATCATAAACATACATTTTTAGAAAAAAATTACTTCCATTGTAAACTAATTGCAATGACTAGCGTTTTTAGTACCACCATCAAAGAAAAAGTCAATTTCATAGATAGCTATTAAGTACGGCTTTTTTTTTTTTCTTTTTTTTTTAATTAATATTGATCAACTTACCGGCCAATACGGCATATACCACAAAAATTGCGATTATATGCTTAAAAATGAAAGATGTAATCATTCAAGCAGTTAATAGAACTTAACTGGTAGCGTATATTTTCTATTAGAAGTTTGAAAAGGTAGAAGCTAATCTAACTTGCATGTTCACTCAAATTCGAAATAGTGGATTCAGAAAAATTAGTTGACACTTCAAAACAAAGATGGCAGCACGATCAGTGATGAACTAGAGACCACATAATGCAAGTTCCAATTTTTCTAACAAAATATCGAAATATTTTGCTATATAACTAAAGTATTTTTAAAAAATTTAAATGTTGCTGGAGTGAACGCACTTTGAAGCCTTTGGATTTTGTGAACCTCTGATAATTCTCATGATTGAAACAATTCACACTTGCACCACATCTTCGCAGTTTTTTGAGCAATCACGATTGCTTATTGTTCTCATTTGACTGTTTTGATGTCCTATCTTTTTATTTTCCCACCGCCACCCTCCGCACCCTGTCACCGTCGACCGGCTCCTCACGATGCTGCTCCTATAGCGAAAGCCGTCTCCAGGTTGCATCCATGTCCTACACACACGCGCATACATACACAACTACACATACATACACCTACACACACGCATACATACAGACACCCACACATACATGCCTGCACACTGACACAAACACATATGCCTACACACATACCCCCCCCCCCCCACACACATTCATATACACAACTACTCACACACTTATGCCAGCACACAGACAAACACACATGCCTACACGCGCGCATACATACGCAGCTACACACACACACACGCTCACGCACACACACATACACACAACTACCCACACATTCATGCCTGCACACTGACACAAACACATATGCCTACACCACCATACCCCCCTCCCCCCCACACACACATATACACAACTACTCACACACTTATGCCAGCACACAGACAAACACACATGCCTACATACACATACACATACCCCTACACACAAACACACATACCCCCCCAGTGGCGGCGCTAGGCGTCGGCGACGTCGGCAGCTGCCGACGGCCTCGCGCAGATAGGGCCTCGCAAAATTCTCAGAAGTAAATTCTCAGAAGTTTTAAGATATTTCCATGTTTTTGATTGAAGTTCTTATTAAATACAACAGACGCAAAAGTAATCAAAATAGTGTGTGCAGGGGAGAGTGCACAGAGCCCAGACTTAGCAAATATTTGACCCAATTCTATCGGGGCCTGAGTTAAAAATATTCAATGGCAGCAGCTTATTGATCAGTTAACTCTATTCCTCCCCACCCCCTTCTTTTTGCTCTTCTTTTCAGTTCCCTTCTTTTTTCTTTTGTTTCCTAAGTTCATCTAAAAGTAAGAAAATATTCAAAATGCTGCTCCTCTGAACTCCCCCCCCCCTCCACACACATACAAACGCACACATCGAAAGCATTATGGAGCAACTAATGAAATTTTGTTTCCAGATCTTAATTTCGCGATATTTCCAGCCTAAAGTCACCAAATACTCAACAACATCGAAAATCGCTTAAAATTGCGTTTTTTTAGTTTGAATTTCAAAAATTACCGAGCCTAATATTACAAAAAATGGCCTTACAATCGCATTTTCTAGGCTTGAATTTCAGAAAATATTCGGGCAAGGGTCCCCATACCGTCTTTCTTTTATATCATAAGCAATTAGGCTTTTTAAACTACATTAACAAAAAGTTTAAGTGGAATGGCTCCTGAATGTAAAATATTGCTAAAGTTTTTAGTGCCATAATTTTCAAAAATTTTCGAGGGAAGAGTTCCTTTCCTTCCCGTAAAATCTTCTAAGTTTGTCTAAAATTCCGTTTTTTAAACTTCAATTTAGAGAATTTGCAAATGATTGGTTTTGATCTTTTTTTTTTTTTTTTTAAAGAATCGATCTGGGACAGTCTCTGACCCTAAGGTCAATAAATATGGCCTATAATTGTGTTTTTAATGCTTCATTTTCTAGAAATTTCCACCGAGACACCCTGTACCTTTTTTCCCTTAACGTCAGCAAAGAAAGCCTAAAATGTCGTTTTTAAACTATAAATTTCAAAATTTTTCCGGGGGAGAACCCCCGGAACCCCCTTTTTATCAGGTAATTTTCCCCCCCGTCAATGTGCCGCCTCCTCCCCCCGCCACCAAAAAAACTTCTTTCAGACTGCACTACTAATCACAAAATGTTTTCGTCCTAGCAATTAAGTGAATTAGGAAACCTAAGTGCCAATAGTTAGTTCAAAAATTAATTCCATGAATTCAATTATTTGTCTGAGGATATTTTATGATTAAAAGGGCCTCGCAAACCTGCGTCGCCGACGTCTACTTTTGCTCTCGCGCCGCCACTGATACCCCCACACACAAACACACACGCCTACATACACACACATGTGATTGCGAAAAACATAATTTGAATTCAAGATGTCAAAATTCAATTTTTTTTTTTTTGTCTATTAGTTTTTCATTCCAAAATAACTATTAGTTAGTTTCTCTTAAGAGTTTTAAGACACTAATGTTATAAATTCCTTATCAGATAATGCACAATTATTGAATAACTCTTGAAATAAAGTTTGATAAGTGGCTTGATTAATAAAATATTTTTACTGGTGCTGCCATCTAGTAAAAATGTGAAACTATATTATAAAAGAAAATTTTCATTCTTGATAGCTGATTCGCTTATTTTGCTAAATTATGTCAGCTATTATAGTGTCTCTTAATGCAGCCTGAAAGCAAAACAATTGATTGCATTGAAATTAAGATTTGAATCAAAAGATTTTTTACTAAAAAATTTTGTCAAAATTAGTCATAAGCTTGTGGCGCCATCTTTGTTTCACTTCCAGAGTCTGAACACAAAATAGATAAATTTGTAGAAATGAGTCGGCTTTGAAATCACCCAAAAAAAAAAAAAAATACTTCTAAAAATTCATTTTAAAAGTTTTACCAGCACTTAAATCTGTGTAGTTTGAGCATCCAATGTGACAAAACTCAAAGTTAAATGCGTTTTCAAAGTCTGAATGAAGCAAAATAAAATTAGCATTGAAAGCAACTTAGGTTTTTCAAACATAGCAATATTCAGATTGAACGCATTAAAGTGTTAAGGCATAGGAGTAAATTTTGTGTGATTTTTTTTTTTTTTTTTTGATAAGGATGATTAATTTTATTTTTCCATAGTGATTTACCATGTAACTAATCTAGGTGTTAACAATAGCTCTTTAATTTACGAAATCTGAAGTGACGGGTCTACAGCAGACTTTCAAAGTTTATCTATTTTTCAAAAATGGTCTGACATTAAAATTTTGATCGCAGTGTTAAAAAAGTGTTTGTTTAAACTTTCCCAATATAATTTCATAACCATTGTAGTATCAATAGAAATTTCCTTTTTATTTTGTTCTTATTTTAAATAACACTTAACCTTAAAGTAATATGCCATAATGAACTATGTTCAAATCATTTGTTTTCAATTCCTAAGACTGTTGTGTGATTGGACTACTGCTTAAATTTAATTATTGAAAGCGAAATTTTATTTGCGATAAATTTAATACTTCGACAGTTTATACTTAGCATTTTTGCATAAAACATTTGCTCAGATTGTGATTCGTAAAACACTCAATAAAAGAGACGTTTTTGCTTTTTCAAAAGCAATACGTGATAGTGTGATGTTGATAATTCAAAAACTAAAAATTTTTGCGAACATTAAATACAATGTAATGTTAAATAAAATGGGGAAAATAAAACTTGTACTGAGAATGACAAGAAATAGTATAACGTTAAATCAAACAAATTTAGAGAGAAATGTAGACATGTGTTTCACGGTTACAAGGAACCTCTTTTTCAATGCTAATAAAAGAATATTAAAGCATCCGAAACAAAGATCGGTATTTCTTGATTTCTCAGAACTTAGAATATCCCAACTTTTCTCCACCTTATCTTAGAAAAAAAAAAAAAAAATACTCTCTCGACCTATTTAGTTTTATTTATTTGTAATTTCAGTATATTGTAAGTGCGTAGGTGATCATGGTGCGTAGGTGCGTTCAGATCATGATGGATCTGAACTTTTATTTTGATCATTTTAGTCGTTTTGCATTGCCCTTCAATTTCTCTTTGTCAAGTTTGCCATTTAAGATCTAAAGGAAGAATATTTTTTCAATTTTTAACATTACAAAAAGTGCTATTCTTCAAGCTGTTACCATATTTTAGCAAAATGCTTTGCTCAAGGAATGGAAATACTTAACCTTGAGGCAACATACATAACTTAATTTATTAACTCTTACAGCTTTTGATCACTTGTACATTTTTAGTTTAGCACGTCGAAATTATGATATCTGCTAATGCTGCCAGAATTTACGTTTGCGCCACCTCCCCCCTCCCCTTCCCTACGCACACATCTTAGACTACAAACCTCACTACGTTTCCTCATATGTTTTTGGAGTTTAACAGTTCTCTCATGAAGATACACTGCAATACTAGGATTGGAAATATGACATGTAACCAGCGGCTATGTGGAGCTGCCCTTCCCCCTCCTTGCGCCTCAAAATATTATTAAATATTTTAAGGGCGTAACGTTTAAACACAAAATTATAAAAAAAAAAGTTGGTACACAGATTTTTTTTTATCTTAATTTTTGTGAGAAATATCCTTAAAACTTGGAAATCCTAGTAAAATGGTGGAAATTAATTTCCTTTTTTGACTGCAATTTTTCAGTTGAAGAAATTTAAAATAGTTATAATAATAATACGTATTTCTTTGGATGGCCAACTACATTACAAGAACTGCACTTCACCTATACATTCATCTTACAAATTGAGTATAAGTTCGAAAAAAAAAAGGAAACTGAAAAGATGGGAAGCGGTCAGGTGCTTCGTATAATTTTTTCTTCTCTGGTGCACAAACTAATCACAATGACTGTTTCTCCATTGAAAAAAAAGCTCCTAATTTTGTGACTCGTATAACGTGTTTTTTTTTTTTTTGCAAAACTGCGTAAAATGACTTTGTGTGTGTGTGTGTGTGTGTGTGTGCTTTCCAAAAATTCTGTTTCACTTCCGTTCAAATTTAGTCCCCCCCCCCCCTTAGGATTTTGCAGCAATCTAGCTACACGTTTTGGTTTTCCCAATATTATTCATTTTCTTTTCTCTCGATCATGCAAATTTTCATCTCTTTTGTATTCATTTTTCAATTCTACAAATTAATCAAATTAAAAGAATGAAGAGAATATTATAAGTTTTTTAAACTTTTAATCTGTCTACCTTTCTGTGTCCCCCCCCCCCCTCCTTTTATCGGACATAAATGCAACTCTGCCACACTGAATCATAATTCCTCGTGGACGCATAAATAGAAAAAAATAGCTTTCCATGGAGGCCCCAACAAAGGTTGCCAAGGTTGCCGGTAGCTCCCAAGGACATCCCGGGGTTCAATACCACTTGTCGCGTGGCGGTTGGGTCCATATTCCGAATCGGGTGAGCCCGGCGACTCGGGAGAGTCCAAAATCGAACGGAGGCCCCGCCCTGCGAGCGAAAGGGGGGATCGGACGGATCCGTTTTCGACTCGGCGACCGCGAAATCGCAACTGCTGACCTTGAAAATCCCGCGGCGACCTTCATACCAGGTAGACGTGTGCTTCTGGGAGCATCCGCTTCCGCCTCGGCTCGCGCACGTGACGTAAGGCGCTGTGGGCGGTGCCGCTGGGCCGAGTGGGGGTGGTGTGCTTCGAGGGATTCGAGGCGGAGTCCGAGGGACGGAACAGGTGGTTTTGCGGGAGAGCGCATGCGGGGAGGTTTGTGGGAAGAAGCGGAAGTGCTCTGCAGATGCTGGGAAGGAAAGGATGGATGACAGACCCTGAATTCACTTTTATTTTTATTACTTTTCTACCTACGGTCTCGGTTTCGAGAGGAGGGGAGGCTATTGAAGGATTCTACAGAATATTTATCACTCAGCTGTTTCTTTTGGAAATTTTTTAACTGTCTGTGGCTGATAGTTTGTTTTCCATTCTTTTTCATCAGTATGTGTATTCAATGACCCCCGATGGGAGGTCACAAGACCTCCCAAATAATTTTATTATGCGGCAAATTTGGATTTTTTTTTTTTTAAATGATGCAATATGTTGTAGGTACGCATACATATTCGTATTTTATCATTCGGTGTTTCATTCGATGAACTTAAAATTTCCCTCACACCAAAAATTCACGAACAATGGTCCCTGTGTGTATTTGTCTGGAGTGCACATAGGGGACCCCAATAGAAAGTCGCAGTAAATCCTCCCCCCCCCCCCAAAAAAAAAAAACTTTTCTAATTGGGCAAATTTTCTCTGGAAATTGGCAAATTTCAAGTTTTTCTTTGCAATGATGTCTTGCGTCTCATCTCACAACACGTAGGGTACGTAGCTGGGTCGTATTTTCTCATTCGGTGAAATTCGGATATTTTTTACGGCAAATTGATAATTTCCTCTCTCCCAAGAGTTTTAAATTCGTAGTGCCCCTAAATTCTTGCAAAATTTAAGATTCCTTCATTTCTGAGTTACCTCCCTTCTTACTGTATTTTACAGGAACAATGTGTTTAAAAAGCATCCATTGCTTCTTTATTCTTATTTATTAACCTCACAGGTTTGTCAAGAAAACCTAATACCATCATGAGGAATGATAACTTTTTTTTTTATTCTTTGGGATAGAAATTGTAAAATGTGTTAGCATTTAATGTTTTCCAGTTACAAATTCAAACAGAGTTTGTACTATTTCTTCTAAAATCAATTTTACTTTTTTCTTTCTTTTTTTTTTTTTTTTTTTTGAAGTAGTATAGACATAAACCAAGTGCAATGACGCCTCCCCCCTTTACCCCCTAAGAATTAAAGCTTCTCCCTCAGAAAAATGGGGAAGATACCCTAAAATACACCTTTCTAAAATTTTCAATGGCGCAATCTGCATGTTTCCACCCCCTCCCTTCCTTCGAAATGTGTTCTTATCTTTTCTGTTGATACAAAATATTTGCATGAAGAAATCACTGTTTAAGCAATCAAATAATAATAATTTGAATTCACTCTGCCAATTCAATGGAGAATTTCATCTTCTTTCAAGACAAAATTAAACATAATAAAAGACGAAGAGAAATAAAAAAAATAAATCACTTCAATCTTCAATACCAAATCGAAAAATTAACTCTCTGTTTTGAAATTCCAAACTACGATGAGATATTTTGCTTTTCATTTTGAAAGTATAGCTCTTGTGTTCGTTGAGTTGTATTCCTTTGTTCTCTCTAACTGATTATTTTCTAACGAACTCCGCAATTTATTTTTATTCATGTGTTTATTTTTATTTATCAAATTATTGTTCTCACCAAATTTATGTTTGTCCAACAAAAGGTTCTTATTTCAACTCTTCCATCCGCCCATTCAATCAATAAGGATTTTTATTTCACGCAATGGCAGTGATATTATATGATACCACTCATTGCTCTCTGAACAGAATACATAAGTATAATTATCAACAAAACCTTATTTTCATATTAGTTTTCACTATCGTCTGCAGTTATTTTATTTATTTTCTTTCTTTCTACGCTGAGGGGGAAAAAATTACCACGCAAGCAGACGATGAGAGGTGAAAAATTAAAAGCGTATCTCTTGAAACAAAAGTCATCGCACCCAGGGGTTATCATCGGCCAAGGGCAATCGCAGGGGTCATCGTTCCCGTCGGAGGTCACCTCAATGACTATTCGAGGACGCTACCTGCCAATTGAAGGACGAACTCGGCAGAACAGGAGGTCAGCCTGTAGTGGTAAGATATCTCGGCGGAGGTTTTTTGACCTGTACTCTCACTTTTCTGGGACCGAGGAGTGGCATCGGTGGTGAACGCGGGAGCGCCGCGCAGATATTTGTTTACAGGTGAATGACACAGGTGAAGGGCCGAAGCCGATCACATGCAGGGACGCGTGCAGTGCGGGTGGCCTCATCTAAAGCCACGTGATCGCTGTCAGACTCAAATGAAGAGGTAGGTGCGCATTATGATGAGTCAGTTACGAGTGATATTTTTAACACGCTTTTACTTATGAAAACATGTAAATGTAACGGAATCTCGTAAATCATTTTTTTTTTTTTTTTTTGAATGCAGTTGAGCTGGGTTAATACGAAGTACAGTAATACAGTAGAACCTCCCTTAAGGGACACCTCTATTTAAGGGACATTTTTTCTGGTCCCAGTCCCTTTGAATAGGGACTTCCATGTATTTGCCTCTAAATAAGGGACACTCTATGTAAGGGACAGCCGTAGCGAAATAAAAATAACAAAAAATTATGTACAAGTGCCTAAGAAAGAGTGAATTTATTGGAATTCAAGTTTCACTTTTCCTTTAAAAATTGAGGAGAGTTGAACATTAACATATGTTGAAGAAAGAAGTATTGTACATTGTAAAAACCTTGCTGAAAGTTACATGCATCATTTGCCCACCCAGATATTTATTCAAGTAGGCTCAGGGCAAAAGGAGAGGGCACAGAAGCTGACTAGCTTTTATATAAAAATTGAAATGTGAATACTAATTGTAATTCACAATGTCTTGCATTATTAATTACATGGCATGAAGCAAATTCGTGCAATGAATTACTCCAAAATAATTGCTTAATGGGGAAAAACTTTGGACTTACCAAATTTTTGACTCAATTATAATTTATAAAATAATAAAAAGATTTAAAAAATCATTAAGTGTGAATTTGATTTAGTTGTGTATGAAAAATGAAAAGTATTGAATCTTAAGTGTTAATAGTGTTTGTAAGTTCATAACAAAAATATACTGAGTAAACACACTGCGTATATAAACTAAAATACCTCCGAAGAAGGGACACCTCTATTTAAGGGACATAATGTCGGGTCCCATTAGTGTCCCTTATTGAGAGGTTCTACTGTATATCGCCTTGTTTTCATGCTCGTCATTTCGATTTTTTTCCACGGGAGGGGCAAGGGCGGATGCAGAAAACCATTAGGGGTGCATGCTGAAGAATGACCTCCACCCCCCCTTCCCAGGGCCGCAGAGAACCGAGGCGGGCCCCTTGTCAGTTATGTCGCCGGGCCCCTTCCGCCCCCCCCCCCCTCCAAAAAAAGAAAAGAAAAGGAGGAAAGAAGATAAAAGGGGGGAGGAGAAGAATATAATAAAGAAAAAAAAGAAAAAAATCAAAACTGTTTATGAGAAAACAATTAACTCTATTTTAAGCGCCACAAACAGTAAATATAGTAAACAATTGAATCCCATTAAAATTGCCAATAATGGGGAAATGACATTAAATTGGAGTAAAAGGACGTCATGTGATGCACACATCTGCTCGTTTTAATTTATGAACGATACTGGAATATTGCAAACAGACTTAATTTTATTGCAGTTTAAAGTGAAATTTTCGATTTGTACTCTTCCATAAAATAGAAACATATCAAGAAGGTATAACTTTTTAATTTTAAGAGAAAAATCGATACACTAATTTAATTTTGTTTTTATTAAGAAAATCGTCCTAAGGATGGTAATAAACTAACTCTTTTTGCTGGTGCATACGACATTTGTTGTACGTTAATTGAATCGTTACTTTTGAAATAGTAATTATTTTAATTCTGTAAATAGTAATTATTTTTGTGATTAAGTTGTTGTAATCTGGCTAAATTAGGCGTTTATTCCATTATTTTTCATCTAAAATTATCTTAGTAACGTAACCTGTAAATAGCTTCTTGTAATGTACATACAACCCCAAACATTCGGCTGAAGAAAAACTGTCCCCCCATTTCTGAATGATAAGATTTGTAAATAGGATAAAAAGAAACTATGAGAAAGTGTATTCAGTAAATTTACTGCCCATTAGCAAGGGCTAAAGCAGAAATACGTGAAATACACCGCCAGCTCAGTCATTTCCAGCCGAGGACTGCAGTTTCGTGCTTATTAGCACTCATCAGTCCCGGCATAGGAAAGTGACTGAGCTGGAGATGGAAAACCTCTTAAGGAAGCTATGAGTGCGAAACAAACTGCTAGCTAATATAGAATTAGCAGACCAGACGAGTGACCGAAGCAATGGTTCGGTTCAATTCGTTAGTCTCGACTGAGCCGTTGCGCTGAGAGCATGTATTTAGCTCTGTGTGTATTGCGCTGTGTTTTTGCTTATTTGGTTGAAAATACGTGTGCCATCTTTGAGTTTATGGTGTTAATTGATATTTGCCTAATTGCTATGGTTAATTTAGCAGTTGCTAACGACATTTACGATTCTTCTTGTACATAGTTGTAAATAAATTTCCTGTGTTTTTCTCAAGAACTGTGTCGTCATTTAAAGAAAGTGTGAAGCTGCACCGAACTCGTAACAGTATGTATAAATGTTGTTAGAAGCTTATTATTTACTTCTTGTGTTTTATGTTCCACTTTTTACTCTTTAAAAGATATTCATATTTTAAAAACAAATTACATATGAAATTATACAATCAAAATCAGGGCCTGATTACCCAAATGGCTCAGGAAGCTTGAGCTTCCCCTCAGAACTAACAAGGGGTCCCAAAATGACTTTAAAATTTCAGTTTCCGATTTTGAAAGTATTTTTTAAAGTATTCAAACCTTAGAACTCGCTAAAAAAATTTGGAAGAAATTTAAAAAGTGAGGACACAGTTTAAAAAAGTGTGGTCGCAAGCTATTTTCATTTGTGGAATTTTTCCTCAACGTGGTACAATATACTTTTATTACAATTGATAAATTTTATGAAGTGATTGATGTGAAACAACAACTAGCCATCCTTATCCCCTTATCTGCTGCGAATGGGAATACAGTAGACCCTCGTTTTACGCGGGTTTATTTTACGCGGTTTCGATTATACGCGGTTTAAGATTTGACACTTTTATTTTATTTTACGCGGATGAGTTTCAATTTTACACGGATGCGGCAATGCAAACAAATAAAATTCTCTCCTCTTTCAAAATCCAAACTCCTAAAGAATGCAGATTACGGGTAATAAACTGCATTTTGGCTTGCTAATAACTGAACTTGGGCCCCTGCAGACATTTTATGCGTTTGGTTCCAAAGCTCTTTCCAGAAGTCAAGTTATTAACCTCACACAGTTCAGAACTCACTGGAAGAAGCGCTTTTAGGGGTGACAAAGGAAGCCAAAACCAACGAGGATACCGATTTCGGTGACACACAACCATAAACGTTCACATTGAAAACTTTGACCCATTCCTAGACAGTAGAAATGATCTTGCTGATTTGTTAGTGAAGGAAGATTCTATCACGGAAATGACGCAAGTAATCATGGTTGCTTTAATGCTCTGCAAAGAATTACAGAGAAAAATTCTTAATGACTGCCGAAAGACTATCATTGCCAGCTCTTCTTCATAAACAGAACACAAAATTAGTTTATGTTTCCTTTATGCATGTTGTGCATAAAACCGAGATAAAGTACACATTAAACTTATTATACAATTAGTCATCACTAGAATGAAGTATTTGTTATCTACGGAACCAAACCCCTATTTTAACACCACTATTAGGTTTAAATTTACGTGGTTTCGATTTACGCGGCATTTCCATGGAACGTTACCCCCGCGTGAAACAAGGGTCTGTTGTACAAAGATATGTCACGTAGAAAAGTTCAATATGTCACAATATGCCTGTGCGAAGGGGGGGGGGGAATAAACTTTAATTGGAAGTCTGCTTGGCCGTTTTTGGGAATAATACATATAGCTTGAGTGAGTTCTGTTTCAATGTGCGTAGAATTTTTAGAAAATATATACTGAAAACAAAAGGTGGGGGAGGGGGGGGGGGCTGAAATGAGACTTAGCTTCTTTTAACTTCAGAAGTTAGTCGGGCCCTGATCAAAATTATTACTTGCTGTTAATTGTTTTATATTAATTTAAAAGTTAATTTGAAGCTGAAAGCGTTTTATTGATTAAAAATTTGTGCATAAAAGTTTGTTCAAAAACTTAGATTTTTTATTTTTTATTTTTATATCATATCTTCAGAAATTTTTCTTCAACTATGCACTCAGGCTTGAGTAAATATTTATCGTCAGGAGTTTCAAAAGACTTCCACAGTTATATGATTTATAATCGTTTGTATTCGTTTTTATTTCGTTAGACATATTTTTGAAAATATGATTACGTAAGGTCAACAGTGACCTCCCATTGGGGCGCCCCTGTTACTAAGTAGTAGTGAAGTTTGGTTAGTTTAATTCTCTGACAAAAGTAACTTCTTGTAGTTCTGCGAGAAAATCTGAGCCACTAATTTCTGTTTAAAAAAGGAAAGGCATGCAAAGGAAAAGTATCCAAGTATATTAGAATGAGTGAGAAGGAGCCTCCTTAAATCGACTTTAAGAAATTGCACTCATGTCCGCTTCATTTTCCATATATTGTGGGCAGATCAATAGCAAATTTTCTAAACTTCACAATTGGGTTGTTTCCGAAATTTTAAAAGTATTTTTTTTTTCTGAAAGAGCATGCTTCAAAACAAAGGTTTTATTCTTTTTTTTAAAAATAATTTGACAAATTTTAAAATTTTTTAGCAATTATTTTAATTGGTGCCCAGCTTTAATTTCATTTTTTACGCTTCTGCATATATCACAAGTTGCCACAGTTGATGAAATGCCATTCACTGATGCCATTAGCGCAGAGCGCAATATTTAATTCGCTTCTTAACTATCAATCTGGAAATGCGGTCGTAGCAATCGTAAGCATTCAGTGCGTCAGTGGAGTAGCGCGCCAAAGTTCATCACTTGTGACGCACGCTTTATTTCCAAAATCGGACATTTTAAAAAATAAATTAAAACTTAAACTTTGGGAAAATGAAAGTTCTTTTCTCGCTTCATGTTATTTCTATTTTGCTTATTCTATCAATTTCAGTGACTAAAAGTAGTACTTTTGACTAAAGGAAACAACACCATTGGTAAATGCTTGGATTGACTGCTGTTCCATCCGAGTCAGTTGCAAGTAAATCTATGGCAAATACCTGGTTGTTTTTAAATAATATATAATGCTGGGCAGTCAGGGCCGTAGCTAGGGGTAGACAAAGTGAGGCATCATCTGTCCATGGAAATTTTTCTCCTCCCCTGAGTTGAGAAAAAAAATCCTTCACTACATCAAATTAAGATGTAAGAAGTAAAAAAAATTACACGTAATTTTCTTTTTTAAATCTCTGAAAATGTAAATGATTAAAAAATATTTCGATTAGACAGATAAGCTTCAGTTTAATAAAAAAAATATTAATAGATAAATAATCATGATACCTTCTTAGAGGCTACCGACATTTTTACATTTCTGATTTTGTTAATAAAAATATCATCATGAAAACCACAGCTAAGTGAAGAAAAGTCGGGGAATGTGGGGCAAAGTGAAATGGTTAAGATGAGTAAGTTTTTGCAAAATGAACAAATCGGAAATTTGTTTTGAAAATTACTGTACATAAAGAAATAACATTCTATTTTATAATAAAACTTGCCTTGAAACAGTATTTTTTAATTTTGGCAGTAAATTTGAGCCTTCAAAAAAAAAGTGGAAAATTTTCACCTTTTTTTTTTTTCATGGGGCAAAGTGAAAAATAAAATATTTTCCCTATGAAATATTTTCTATTCGGTAGTAAAACATATTTTTGATCAAAAGAATCAGTAACTAAAAAGTTAAATGAATAAATGAAAAGATAATGAAACAATAAACGAATAATTAAATGAATAAATCAATTAATATATGAACAAAAAAAATGAGCGAGTAAAAGAATGAATGAATAAAAAAATAAGTGAATGAATGAATAAATAGATGAATTACTAATTGAAAGAATGTAAATGATTTAATTAATAAACGAAAACGTAGGTAATTTATATTAAATGATTGAGTGAGTAAATGAAACAAACTATTTCACTTTGCCCATCCACTTTGCCCCGTATGTACTTCACTGATTGTAGAAAATATTTAAAATATAAATAAGCTTAATATTAACTAAATAAAGATTTCACAGAGTATTAGAAAATCTCAATTAATATTTAAAATGTTAATAACAGGTACTTTATCATTTTATAGTAACAAAAATAATTTTTGACTTACTACAAAATATTACGAAATGAGTATCATTTTTTAAAAATTGCCTGTATTTCCAAATGCTTTAATCTTTGGCGGTATTATTTTTCTGACTGAAATAGACTACATATGGTACTATATATGTAAAATAATACCAGATAGGTGGAGCTAAAAGCAGAATAAATATTTGACTATTTCACTTTGCCCTATGTTCCCCTACATGGGCAGCCGAAATACAGGGTGCGGCAAAAAAAAAAAAAAAAAAAACGGACAAGCAATTTTCCATGTAATTTTATTAAGACTAAATAAATTGACAAAACGCAAAAAATAATAACATGAGTAGACCTTTGGCAATCAATAGATTTAATTAGTTTTAAACTGGTCGCCTTTTGCAGTGATACGGAGGCACAACTGCTTATTGAAATTTTCAGACAATGGGGCAGCGCAGATCTTTTAACTTTATAAATTAAATAGCGGTACCCGCACGGCTTTGCCCGTAGTAAAAAATTAATAGATCATTTGGTTCGCTTGTATATTCACAAAATTTGGATGATGAATTTCTCGCCAATTTGCTATGTTCATTTGCTCGCCTATGTTCCACGTTATCTAATTTGCTCGGAAAAATGTTCTTAAAAATGGAATAGAAAAAGAACAAAGTTGAATTTTCGAAAAAATCGCTTCGAGGGGCACACCCCCATGCTACAAACCAATTCTGTGCCAAATTTCATGAAAATCGGCCGAACGGTCTAGGCGCTTTGAGCGTCACGGAGATCCGGACAGAGATCCAGACAGAGATACTTTCAGCTCTATTATTAATAGAGATGTGTAACAAAACGATTAAAATTCAAAATTGAACATTGAATTAACGGAAAGAGCGAGGTTGTTTTAGTAGACACAATTTTAATAAAGTGGATTTAACTTTTGATAGCTGGAATCGAATTATAGACAACCAAGACAGCGTCGGTATTTAGTTTTGGTGGCTGCATAAGTTGAAATGACACCCATGCTAGGAGCACCAGTTGTCAAAACATTGATATTCACATGAGTACAGACTGAATAGATTTGTAGAAGCAGAAAACAGTTCGATCACCTGGGCTAAAGCATGATCTTGCAGAATTATCTCAAGATGTTGGGAAGTAGAACTCAAAAGGGCAACTCCATACTTGAAGGTGAAAATTCTGGTCTTCAAAACGCAAAGGTATTACAAAATATCATCATGAAACGTTTTTTAAACATTTTATCCGAAGTTTGCAGTGAACTTCTAAGAAGATCACTGACCCACAATTTGAGAAGCCCCGATTTGGAGTGGAAGTTAGTGCGTAGTTCGTAAGAAAATAACAAAATATTATTTGATACATTTAGATTTTATAGACAAATTTTGTATCATTTATCTATTTAGAAAATATTGGTCAATATCAATATTATAAACTACTCAAAAATAAACGGAAAAAAAGGGCATCTCATTTTTAACCCCCGACACACAAAGGAAGGGGGTTATTTATTTGACGTGTCTGTGTATGTGTGTGTCTGTCTGTGGCACTCTAGCGCCTAAACGGATGGGTCGATTTTGAAAAAAAAAATTTTGTTCGAAAGGAGAGATGATCGAGAGTGTTCTTAGCTAGGTTGCGTCTTCGGATGACATTAATTAACGAAGATATTAATTAAAAACCTCTAAAAGGTTTTTTGCAATTTTTGCAGTGAAAACATATTTTAAAATTTTGTACCAAAATAAATAGTTTTTTTTTTCTGCGTCTGATAGAATGTGTTTGGAACTTCCATGTTACATAGAATTCGAATTAAACGCTTTTTAAAACAGACTTCAACTACGGCTAAGCCTTTATTCAGCTACCGAATTCGCTGTTGGCCGAGAAGGAAATTAAAAGCAGTTATTTGAAATTTTATCTGTTGTCAGTTTCAATTTGTTAACAAATAAAATACTTGTAATTAATTTTTTTTTTTTTTTTTTTTTTACAGTAAAAGACTTTTAAAAGGATTTTCAATTTTCTCTCTTTATTCTGCATTTGCGACCCAGTCGGGGGTTTTTGCAATTTTTTAATTTTAGTTACTTGTCTATTAGTAAATATTTTGTGCCACTGATTACGTAAAAGATGCGAATTTTCAGCATTAATTCAATTCTGGCCCTTTTGTAATTAAAATATAAAAAGGGGAGGGTAGAGAGAGAGAGAGAACTTATCAACATCTCGATTTTATAAATAATTTGTATGAATATTTACAACGTATTCAATTTTTAAAAATACACAAAATGAAAGCCCAATTTACGTTTATAACGAAAACCGACACATACGTAATAAGTTTTTAAAATATTTTAAGTTACCAAATTGTAGGAGTTAGAGTCGAACAACTACAACTTTAACTAACTTCAAAAGTCACTAAATTTGGTTTGCGGAGGATAAAATATTTATCCATGCTCGAAGAAGCATAATAATAATATTAATTAATAAATACGAATTGAAAAAAATTTCTTACCACAATTTTGGAAATCTAAAAGTATCCAACCTGAAAGGAGGAAAAAACTGTTTCAAATTAAAATCGAAAATGAACCGTTGTTTCGGATTAAAAGCATGTATTCAATCATGTCATTACATGTTAAAGATTTCAACTGACGTTTTGTTTTTTATAGGTGAGTAATTGAGATAAAATATTTTTGGAACGATCGGTAGGGGCAGATTAAGATTGAAGCGATTAGAGAATAAACAATGAAATTCTTTTAGGTGAAGCAACAAGTGGAAATGCGAAGTAATTGCCGTTTAATTATTTACATAAACTAAAATATCAGCAAACGGGTGAGCGAGGTCCGAGGTTGTTGCATGAGTGATTCCCAGTTTCTAATCGTCCATTAGAAAGTATTTCTCGGTAAAATGTAAGTTTCTTAAGCTAAGATTTGGAAAGTTTTCAGTGATGGTAAACAGACTTCAGAAAATGATTACTTTAATACTCTTCAAAATTGCTCTAAAAACTTTGATGGCATTTAAGGGGCCGAGGGACTATTCGCAACTCCAATAAACTATAGAGGGCGCTGCAGCCACTGTCTAATGGCGGATGAAAAAGGTAAAACAAACAAATGCCGTAACTTATAACTTGCTTTGCTGCTTAGTGAATGACAGTAATTTTTCATCGTGTTTATGGGAAGCTTTCTCTTTTCTATTCTTCAGAAATTACATTAGACCATGAACTGTGTGAAGCCTGTAATTTACCGCAAAGAAAACACGTGGAATGGAATGTTTTACCTTTTTCGTTAGTACTATTAATCACCGCAAGGTAGCGTATTCGAGCTCTGGAGTTGCAAATAGAATGCAGTTTTTTTTTATTTCTTGAGCTATCTTTTTCTTTTCTACTTTTTTTTTTTTTTTTTTTTTTTTTTTTTTTCAGTTGAAATTTTTTCAGCATTACTTGTGTGTATTTTAGTATTTGTATTTTGGCTAATTGGATATATTTATGATTCAAAATTCAAATTAGCAGAAAAAGTATGAAAAACCCAAAAATTCAGTTTCATGTGGCTATTGCAAAATCTTTTTGCTTCATTACTTTTATGAAACAGTTATTAGAATTTTTTTGTGCTTGCATAATTGTAATGAAAAGTACATAGTTTTTTGAATAAATTATATTTTAATACTCTTTCTGAAAATGGCTTTATCCCTTGCCGTCGTTTAGGGGTTGCGATTGCTCCCCTGGTTTTGGAAAATTTACGTTTTTAAATATGTATAGGCGTGGTTTTTTTTCTTCTCCGATAAAATTTCATCGAATATACACCCCTGCTCCTCTCCCCCTAGCCGAAAAGGTTTGAAATGACGGGTCTGCGTTTCTCTCCATTCTTTTTATTAATATGACGTATTTGGGAAGGAACAATGAAATTCAGAAGAAAGTTATTGTTTACTTCAACCCGGAAGTAGAAACATCGAAAACTGCAACGGGCGTCGCAGAATTTTGATAAAGTCTGCAGATTGTTTCTTAGTCGGGGGAGAAAAAAACCTAAAATTTGTAAAGAATCTTATTTTTTTCTTGGTGATGATTTCAGTTTTCACGATTAATCTGATGTCGGTTCATGTTGCAGACTATTTTTTGATTTTTGATCTGCGTTGCAACAGGCTGAAACCAATGGGATTGTTTCCTTCAGTAAAAAGTAATACTTTTTTTCGCTGAAATTGGTGGAATAAGCAAAAAAAAAAAAATAAATAAATAAATAATATGGACTCAGAAAATTCTTTCATTTTCCCAACAATTATTTTTTAATTATTTTTTTTTAATGTCTGATTCTTCAAACAAGGCGTGGTCTTTATGACGTCACAAATGATGCACTATGGGGCATCTTTCTACCGCATTTCCACGTTATGATAATCAAGAAGCGAATTACAATTGCGCTCTACGCTTTCTATCAACCATATCGTTGCCAATACACGTGAGTAAAGATACGAATTAAATGTTTTGGACCTTGAATGGCAACACTGAATGGCATTTCATCATTTCTGATGTCATCGGCATAAGCGTTAAACGATGAAAGAGCACCGATTTAAGTAATTTTTTTTAAATAATAAACTTAAAGAAATTATTTAAAAAATGGTCAGATTCTATGTTTTTAAGCATGCTCTTTCAGAAAAAAATATGATTAAAATTTTTGAAACGACTCCATTCTGCTAGCGGATGCTCTAGTAGAGAAGAATGAAAAATATTAAGCAACATACACCAATTAAGTAAAATAAGTCTTATTAAAATGCAAAATAAAAACACAGTATCATATATACAGACGGTAGACAGAAATGAAGTAAGAAAATGTACCTAAAATACGCCAATTAAATAAAACAAGTTGCAAAGCATTTAATCAAAGCTTCTATTAAAACGTAAAATATTCCGCCAAATAAATAAACAAGCGATTAAATAACACTAAAAGTTCCATTAAAATGTAAAACAATCCACCAACTAAATTAAACACCATTAAAACCTCCATTAAAACATAGATTAATCAGCAAAATAATTATACATATAATTTTAAAAAATCTAAGCTTCATTTAAATGCTAAGTTGAAGCATGAGAGACAAACATGGCGGCGAAGAGTTAACGACTTTTTTGTTTTCGTAACAGAACAACAATGAACAAGTATCCAAGCATCTTTAAAATCTTGTTCACAATGTTTGTGTTTTTAAAATAAGATTCTACACGGGAATAAAGTTGAGAATTTTAGAATTCAAATCGAAATTGCTTTTGTAATTCCTAATAGAAAAAGCCGACCGTATATACTATTCTAAAAAGGGCACTGTAATTATTAAAACTGCGCTGGAACATGTTTCAACCATTTAGTTTTAGTTTTAATGACGCCATCAAAAGTAGAACAATGCTTATCATCAGTTTATAAACAAAAAAAAAAAAAAAAAAGGAAGCTTCAGAACAATTTAAAATGCACGTTCATAGTTGAGACAAATAAAAAAGGCATGAACTCAATTCCGAATCCCATTTTGTACGATTAAAATCCTTTATGCTCAAGAAAGTTACCAAAGAAAATATGTTAGATCGTCTGTTCACGAAGTAATATCTAAGGGAGAGCGTGATTCTCAGAAATGGGGTCACAATTTTTCATTCCTTTTGTTTGACAGAACCTTCGCCTCCGAAACTGGATTTGCATGCTGCGAAGAATCGAATTTCCAACAAATAATAAAGAAAATGGCGCGAACTAACATAAAAACAAGAAGCAACTGTTTGCAGAATTTGTTGAATCGAAAGTGACAGCAGAGTTTTGAATTCTTGCCCTGCATATTGATGGTAGTTTGTTTGTCTGCGCTGACGCCACTGAATATAGACGAAAAGACAATGGCTCAAATTAAATTTTTATTTATTTTTTTTTCGGGGATGGTCGAGAAGAGATTTTTTATGAGATAAGGAAAAGGGTAATTTTAGAACAGAGGAAAATAAAAGTTGTTCACGTGATAGCGAGTATCCTTAAGAATAATTGAAATAATTACTTTATATCATCAAGCCTTTTATCAAGGAAAAGAATCTGGCTTTTGACAACTCAAAAACCTATTCGTGTTTTAAACTTAACACCTCGGCTTGTGTATAATAGGAGTAAAATACGAATGCAGTGATTGGCAATTAAAAGCACCATTAGCCCACAATTTACCGGTTAAAGAAATCATTTTGCTTTTGTGTTATACTTCCTTATTTAGTTATGAAATTTTTTTTCTGCGAATGACACTTTTTTTTTCTGTTTTTCATAATTAGAAGTTACAATGGATTGAAATTCAGACAGAGTCATTGTGCTCTATATGGTCATTGGCCACCTCGACGGGGGATCACTGTGGCTTCCTAAAAAGTTCCCTCAGTTGGCAAATTTTGTCTGACGATTTAGAAAATTTGGAGACAATATTGCTTTGTAAAAAATGATGCCTAATGTGCCTTCTATTACCAAAAGTATTAGGAAACTTTGAAAAATTCACATTTTTACAGATTTCTCGAGAAATAAAAGACCGATTGCTCTGTAATTTTTTTTCACATAAAAAGTATACTCCAGCTACCATTTTTCAATAAAAATTAAGTTTATTATTCAATTAAGGGATCAACAACAAATTGAGGGAAAAAAAAGGGGTTTTTTGATCGTATATTGCATTGTAAATAGCTGGGAATAAGCTATAAATTTCAGAACTAAATACTGTCCAACCAGGGGCGGCAAATAGGGGGAGCGAGAGGGGGCGGTTGCACCCCCAAATTTTTCACTAAGAATAATAAAAAAATGGCTAAATTCAATTTAGATAACTTAGAAAATTATTTGCTTGCATTTTAAGAACAGAAAAAACAGGTGGAGAATAATTGTTTGCCTTAACTAAAGAAGTAATCTCTTCATATGGGTTAAATATTTCAAAATTGTGTATTCTATGTTATGCTGGTGCATCTTTTATGAGATGCCCGCACAGTGTTTAGACTGCGCAATTTTTACGCGTAAACTCCATGTTATTTTACATAAATTTTTATGCTCATATTATAAATTAATGTTTAGCTAATAATTGTTCGTTGATTCCTTGTACTAGAAACATATTTTAGCAACTCGATGCATTATATGCTTTCTTAGAAACTCTTTGTAAAGATATGCTCTTTATGAAAAACATCCCACATCGAAAAATACTTTCAAATCAACAAATATATCTTGAGGCTCTTTACTTGACAATCTCTGAGTGACACACGATGGTATTCAAAAGTTAAATCTATAAAAGCCCCCTGGAAGAATAACTGGAGAGCGACCTTTTCAATGATAGAAAATCTGATGTCATTTTAATATGTATGACTTTGTTTCAATTTTTGTTTACTTTATTTATACTGCGGAGCGTTTTTTGAACAATGCTACACTAACACTCTATCACAAAAATTTCAATCCGCTAATCTTAATTCTTGGATTGACATTTGAAACTCTTAGTAATTTTCGCACTAATTCATGCTTGAGCCCTTGAACAAAATGAAAAACTTTGTGACAGTAGAACTTTCCATAACAGTTTCTACTGTATGCCAATGTAGAAGAGGTGACAAAACCTTATGAAGTTTTAGTCAAAATATTGAATCACTATTCTGAATAAAATGATCAATTTTCAGCTTCTCAAGAAATTGAGACAGGATTTGACGAGATATTTACCATTGGTCTGTTCAATATTATGTAGATCGGTTATAGAAAGCGAAAAAGAAAATATTACACTTATAAGTAAAATTTGTTTTGTGAATTGCGACTATACTTTTAAACGACTCTAAATAAGTACTAGCCCAATTTAAAAAGTTTTCTTGGTTACTTTAAAGAGCGGAATTTGAAGGAAATGTGTTTTTTAATATAACTTTCTTGCCTTCATTGTTTTTTGACTATTTCAATCAGGTACAACATTTCATCAACATCAGGTACATTTTATAGTAGATAACATTTGTGTCTGAACTTCAATATTGCTTCATTGTTCTTAACATTAAAACCATTTTATTGTCACTTCCTGTTAACCATCATACCGTACTGAGAAAATTCATGTTCAAAAAGCTCGACCCCCCCAAACGAAATGCTGAAATGCCGCCCCTGTGTCCAACCACGGATTGCATGGAATTTTTAAATGTCAAGATAAGACGAATCCATGTGAATAAGGGGGAAAAGTAAAAATTTGATGCGCGTATTCCGCTTATTTGAATGAGACTCTGCTTCTGCAAAAGCAGACATCGGTAAAAAATAATAGATTCGTCCATTTCCGGCTGTAAAATGGATGTTTGTCTTTCCATACAATCCGTGGTCAGACAGTAAGGTACTATGTAGAATTTATTTTCGTATTTCCGTGAAAGTACCTCTTACACCCACGAAGATGTAAGCATTTCTTTCAAAAATACATTTTTTTTAAAGGTTTTCGGCTTATAGCAGGCAGAGTTTTCCATCAAACGTTATTAAACTCGCGAAATATTTGACAGCATGCAAGAGAAACATAATAATGAAATTTGAAGTTAAAAGATTGAAAATTTAATGAAATATGAACGTTTAAAATAATTAATTTTTCACTGCGCATGCGCGAAATACAGACCTCGATATCTTTAAAATGTAAAAAGTTATCAGCGATATAATGAACCGAATTTCAATAATTCTTAGATGGACGACGACTCGTGAGGGATCGTTTGCAAATAATCTTTTTATCCTAAACCACTCTACACGATAACAAGTGTTACCAGTTTGCGAACGACCTTTCGGTTTACCTTTCGTCGCATATCCAAGAACTATTGAAATTCGGCTCATTAGATCACTGATACCTTTTTAATTTTTAAAGATATCGAAGTGGAACTTTGTTATGAGTCACAGAATTTATCTGGGCTTTGGACTATGAAGGTTATAAATTGCTTTTGATCTGTGTTTGCGGAAAAACTTATTAAACGGACTTTCTGAAAAAGGGTAACCTAAATTCCGGAATATATTGACATTTTCAGTATAGCTTTTTTCAGGGACCAACAGAAAATGACGTCAGAAGCGGGATAAATTATGCGTGTATAGACAACGTAAAATCGGGGTTCCACTATAAAGTGAAGTAGTAATAAATATATTAAGTAAATGTTTACTACTTAATTTTATTGCTAATTTTTTATATAAAATACGTAGCTAGAAACAATAAGGAGAAGAGGAAAAAAGAAAACGCTTGGATACATTAAATGTTACAGTATTTTAAATTCTGAAGTTTTATACCATATAAAATATTAAATATTGTTTGAAAACAACCCATAATTAAAATCAATCATTGTAATCAAAGTTAAACAATCCTCTGCACTTAAAGACAAAAATAAAAATATCTGACAGTTTGAATTTTATTCCTCAATTTTAATTATGTTTGTTTTTGCTTTGCTTTTGGACAATATGTTTTCGTTTTTAGAATAATTTATTTGATTTTTTTACTTATTTTAAATTAATAATTTTACTTCAGGTAGATAAGTTTACGATTCTAAATGGAAATGCAGTTACATTTCACAAAATTGGCATAAAATTCAAATTTTAATCGAAAAATTACAACCAAACATTCAGTATTCGTTTTAAATTTTAACCGGATGTTCGGTATTCGGCAAAATATTGTATTCGATGCATCTCTAATTGAAATTTTTTACCTCTTCGGTTAATTTCTTAAATCAACGCAAGGTGGCGTATTCAAGCTCTAGAACTTCCAATATGTTCCTTGAGTTTTAGTTCACTTTATGAATTATCGAATGCAAATAAATTAAATATGAGGCCGATTCCACTGGTAACTGACTGACATTCACAGAGCAAAACGGTAAGTATTTTGAAACATAAACCATAAAATATTAATTTTTAAAAAGATATTTTCTCCTCGCTTATTGTACTTTTTAAGCTGAATTTTATGGTACAATTGAATTTCCAAAATACATATTGGGTGATTTTAGAAAAATTGTTAAAAGCTTGGTAATTGACTGACATGAATGCAACCTACGTGAAAAATAATACTGATTTAATAAGAGATTTTTCTGAAACTAAAAGGAATTTTTATTTAACTCAAATCAGGATTAAAGAACGATGAATAAACTTTCGGCATTTGACTTGGAAAATATTGCTACAATAAAGAACTACAGTAATTAGAACTGCTTAGTAACTGACTGACATCCCGGTAACTGACTGACATTTCTGAAATTTTCTAAATATACTAATGCAAATGTTTAAAATTATAAGCAGCAAAACAAATAAATAAGTTTACATAAAAGGCAAGCAATGAAAATACATTTGTTAGATTTGATACAATGGACTCCGGTTAATTGAATCAGTGAAAAATTGAATCAACCGCCTTAATGAATCAAATTGTCAAAAACAGAACAAAATTCAGCTTTATTGAATTAGCTGCTTTATTGAATCAGCCGTTTTATGGAATCAAAACTGTTGAGAACGAATGGGATTCATAATCTCGGCGACCAGTGTATTGCTAAAGTAAAGATTTGCAGTATTTACGACAAGTTGGTAATTCACTGAGAGATTGGCAACTGACTGATATTACAAACATGCAACACAAAATATCTATTTAAAAAAAAAAATCTCCAAGTTTATTGATTTCTTCTAGCTGAATTTATTCGTATAATTGAATTTTTAAACTGCATTTTAGATGATTTAAAAAAAAAATGTTAAAACCATGGTAATTGACTGACATGAATGCAACCTGCAGGAAACGTAATATAGATTCAATAAAATGTTCTCCTCTGAAAGCTAAAGGAATTATTCATGAATTTCAATTGGGATCAAAGAAATATGAATAACCTTCCGGCATACGGCATTTGATTTCGAAAATATTACTAAAATAACAAAATTAGAGTAATTAGTACAACTTCGTGAGCTAACTGACTGACATTAGTAAATTTCCTATGTATCCCAGCATAAAAAATTCAGAATTACGCAGTAAAACATACAAATAAGTGTACACAAAAGCAGAGCTTTCTTTGCCTTTAGGGCTAGACCAGGAGACCCTCAGCCTATGAGAACCCCCGAAGTAATTAGGACCATATATAAAATTACTACAAAAAATAGTTTCAATATGTTAATTATGACGTTTAAATGCAAGGGTGATACAAAACGTATATAAAGATTGATTTTTAACATCAAAATAACAATTTTGTGCCACCTAGTATTTTGCTAAAGTAGTTTACACCCTCAGTGTAACCTAGCTGTAGTATTTGAAATGACAAAAACTGCAGGCGATTACAACTCTGCAGCACTTCCTTCGATAGTATTTTTTTGTAGCATCTATAAATGTGATAATATTAACTGTTTAGAAATTAAGATCTGTTTAATAATTTGCAGTAATCTGCGATCTGTGCTTTTTGACTTGGTTATTGCTCACTTTATCTATAAATGTGTTTGACCGAATGTCTAACAGCCTTAAAATTTGTAAGTAAAACTCTACGCAAAAGAAAAGCAATTAAAATAAGATTTTATGTTTTTCTATCGATAACCTCTTTTCTCCTCATATTTTTTTTTTTAAATTTGCTAGAGGATTTGAAATTTTTTTCTTTTTCTTCAACATTTAAAAATGGATCACATCCTTGTAAAATTATTGAGCTATAAAAAGTAAACTATTTCTATTTCCTCTACATCATCTTAGTCACTCATATGATTGAACAAGTCCTTTTATTAAGAATTTCACCTCGGCTTTTCCCCTAATTACTATCGATCACTCTTGCTACAAAATATTGTAGATCAGAAGAAACTCCATAGAAATGTTCTTTACTAGCAGTCATTTCCCATATTTCTGAATTTTATTCCTCCTTGTGAAAATTGTGATGTTGTAAATTTGTCATTCGGCTGTACTGGCTGTAAAATGCTTTCCTCTTTTGTTTTGAATTTATGTATTTTTCGAATATAAGACAATTATTTTTGAAATTTAGGCTCAAGCATTACTAAATTACGTAAGAATGGAAAATGAATAAAATCAATAAAATATGTTATCATTTTTAAATATTAAAAGAGTTGAATTGTTTGATATCACTTAAGGGGCTAAAAATAAAATAATTCTGTTTTCAGGAGCATTAAATTAAATTACATTGCAGCCATTTTAAAGTTAAACAGAATGTCAGTCAGTTACCAAGGAATTTTCGGTGTTCCGGATGTAAACTTCCATTCTACTTATTCAGCATTTAAAAAATTTTGATGTAGGCAAAGAATATGAATTTTGGAAAATTTCCACCAATGCTTTTCATGCTGAGGGGGGAAATGATTTTTTATGGTAACTGACTGACATTTATAAACTGATTTTAAAACTGTTTCTGAATGAAACGCTATAAAGATATTCATTGTTATAAGCTTCTAGTTTTTTGAAACTGTATTATGAGTGTAACAAAATACACCAACCTTCTTTAATTTTGGTTAGAATTTGTTTTAGAAAAAAAAATTGATTACTACATGTCAAATTTTCCCCGAAAAATCCGAAAAAGATATAGGCATTTGTTACGGCTTGCTTTCAATACGAAAAATTGTAAATTAAAATTTAATTTGGTACGCATTTAAATTATATATTACAAGCTTTAAAATGATATACAATACATTATAGTTCGGTTAATATTGAAATTTTGATGTTCAGGTTGACATTTTCGTAGAATTGCCCATAAGCAAAACAAAAGTTATTGTTTAAAAATACTTTAAAAAATAATAAATAAGCACCGCAAATTTCAATATTCTACTTCAAGACCTTGCTCGTAGGGATAAAAAATAGGTTTTTCAAAACTTTTGCGCTGCAGTTAATTACAAAACAAAACCAGCTTAGGTTGAGGTACAAATGTTGATCAAGTTCAGTTTCGCTTTATATTTGCCACACAGCACTCTGTGAAAACGTAAAATGCTGCCGAGAAATGTTGAATTTTGTTGCAACTCCCTTTAGTATCTTTATAATTATTTGTTTTAATCAACGTACTATCTAGGTCATTGCCACCCAGTAAGTGCTCATAACCTTCAGGTAGGTGCTTTTTCAAATCGGCTTTTGCAAACAACTCCAACTACAAGCGGTTGATTAATAATTAATGAATGAAAGAGAAACAGCAAACATTCAGTTCGCTCTTCACTCTTTCGAAAGAACAAAAAATTTCTTCAGCACCCGAATGGGAGAGATTCGATTTCACATCTGGAACGCATTGCCGTTTGTTGTAGCCATTTTCTTCTTCGGAATCACCCGGCGATAATTTTTCTCACCATTAAGAACGTAGGAGGAGGGGGGAAAAAAACAAAGCAGAAACGTATCAAAACATCCTGAAAGATGTTAGTTTCTTATTTCTTACTTCTGGCCATTCTGTAGGCTCTCGAGTCATCATCCTTTTATGTTACTATTTTTTACGAACTTTTTGTTTGGATGGTTGGCAACGCGCTTTTCCGTTTTCACGGTTCGCTAACTTCCCGCCGGCTATTGCTTTACACGCGAGAACAGCCAAAGCATCCATAAAAAACAGTTTCATTTTCGGTATCTGTGGTTTTTGTAGTTCATTCCTCTTTGCTACACTAGATTATAACGGGAATGGCGTTTCTGAGCTACCATCTTTCCTCGTTGATGTGCTGATACCTATCATTTAGCAGGCCATTAGATTCGGCTAGTGGAACAACACGCAAATATAATGTACAAGAAGATGGTTCTTAACAGTTGAGGAAATCTTCCCACTCCATTTTGGATTTTGTTTCGTCCCATATCTTATTCCACATTAATGGAAATGAGTTTTTTTTTTTTTTTTTTTTTTTTTTTTTTTGCTGCTGCAGCATAAGTGATTACTGCGGAGAACAACGATAGTCATTAAAAAGGGTCAGTAAAAATGACAGAAGTTGAGCACTGACTTTGAGTAAATACTGTAATATAATTAAAGTGAATCCAGGAAATAGATGTTTTCTTAATTTACAAAAACTAACTTCAAAAAAATATAATTGATTGGTGTCCCAAAATGAACTGCTGCAGGTGATATTTTTTGAACTTATTTTTTGTGACTTATTTTTTGTTTGCCTCGTAGGATCGTTTCCTTGCATATTTGCACCGTTTGGTACAAAAAGGAAAATTTCAACGGAAATGACTTTTCAAAAGCATTTTTTACTGTAAAGCAGAAACTGAATGATTATAAAATGCTGTAACATAAAAAAGCAAAGACAATAAACATATATTTCTTATGAAAAAAAAAACAAGTTTCTAGAGAATAACTCGTCTCTTTAATGTCAAACAATACTAACTGGAGTGAACTACTTTTGACTGACTTATTTTGTTGAAAATCACGCATCTAAAACTAAATGTTTAAGCTGTCTAATCAGGGGCGCGCTGGCCCGCGCGTCCTCCCGCCTATGCGCCGTCAGACCTGAAAACTTTTTTTTTTGTTTGTTTAAAAAAAGTTTTTTTTTTAAATTTATTTTTTTAATATTTTGTTGCAGTTTCCTTCTTTTTTTTTTTGCGCACACAAACCTGCGCGACTTTTCTTCGCTTCTTTTTTGTCTCTTTTCTTTAAACTTGTAAACCTGTGTAACATCGTTTTTTCTTTTCTTTCTTTCTTTTACCTTTCTCGCTTTTATTTATTTATTTAATTTTTTTTATTATTTATTTATTTATTTTTTGCGCCCTTTAGAGGTTAAGGTTGACACCCTCTTGCGGGACCCAGGAAAATATGATTCTTAAACTTCTATAATTATTCACCAGTTCCTTGTGCATACAAATGTAAATATTTGCATAATTTCCATACATTTCGCTTCCACCTGACTCATAGAACGGCTAGGGTGAAACTTAAACCACCGTAACCACCCCTTGGAAAGGATCTACGAAAATCAGAAAAAAAAAGCAGGTAGTCCAGAGGATAAAAACTTTCGGGAACCTCTGCCCAAAACCCTCAATATTATTTAAATTAATAAGTGAGGAAATAAATATTGACCTTATTTGTGTCGTATTGGGCACTAACAAATTTTGACATTTCGGCTGTCGACATTGCACTCAAAACCACGGTTGTATTTGGTCACATGTCTCACAGCAATAACCACAGAAACGCGGTTATCTTCTTCCGTAGGGGAGTGTTGTACTTTGGGACACTGCTAATTTTTAAGAATCTATTTTTAGCAGCCATGTTTTTGTTATCTCTAATAGTAACCTTCACCACTAAATGGTGCCATAGCAAAAAATTAGCATCAAATGAGTAAAATTGACGATTTTATGAGAGAAAGAAAATGTTATGACTCCATCTTAATATATAAAAATCTGTGCGGACGTTTGTCACTATAAGGCTTTTAAACGGGCTGGACCGATTTTGATCAAATTTTTTGTGTGTAATTAAGTTGTGGCAAGCATGGTTTTGAAGCGCGATGGCTCGAATCGGAAACGTTTTTGTTAGTTAACTAATTAATTTAAACGTTGGATGATTTTATCTCCCAAATGGTTAATATTTATTTTAACAATTGTTGAGCGAGAACTTAAATAAATATTTAACCCGTTGCCGAAGGACAATAAGAAAGCCAGCTCTGCTTTTTGTAATGAAATTTCCTACTGTGATATGTCAATTGAGAATAGATAAAACGTAGAGAGAGATAGAGAGTGAAGCCTTCATTTCTTGAAAGCAACGATTTTAGGTCCCGAGATATATTTTAAAGTAAAGTACTGGAAGGTTCACACAAAACGTGTGTTCTGTCGTCGTAGTTGAACCATGTGACCGGATCGGTGCTTTAGGTTTTCCTAACCAAATGATCAGAAACTACCGTACCAAGCAACATTTGTTTCTCGGCACAAATCCATCTGAGTTTTGGCACCAATGTCAAGAATATTTTAAGGATTATCAAACTACTCAGTACATTTAATTCCATCATCTTTTCCTTTAATAAAGACGAAACAAATTTTATTTTCGTCCAGATAAATTACAACAGGGGAGTTCTGTACACAAAAGATCAGTGCAGTGGAAGATCTTTACCTTTGGTGGAAAGAACAAATTAGGCAATATATGAAGTTTTAAAAGTTTTTGTTCAAAAGATCGGACTGCTAATCGGTCGGAGTTGGCTTCGCTCACTGATCGGCTGGATTACAGTAACGTGGCGGCTTGGCGACTTTAGCTATAAACAACAGAGTTGCGTGATCATTTGTTTACATTTTAAAGCTACTGTTAATGCAATTTATTGTATTTTTTGTTTATTTAGCAAAATATTTCAAATTGCAAAAGATTTTTTTTTTTTTTGTTTTTGTTTTTAAAGAGTGTTTAGTCATTTTAGTTGAAGAATTTGTTTAAATTACATCGGGAGGGGGAGGGGGAGTGATTTTCGCTTATTCAGAGAATTTTTTTTACCTTTAGCGTTTTTGTAAACCCTATCCTTTCGATTGATTTATTCTTTTTCATATGGGGGGTGTTGCAGCGGGATTTCCCGTGTGCTCTAGATGGCTGATTAGTTTTTTACACTTAATATCTGAGAGCGCTTTTTATCCTTTGAGTATGGCTGAAGGAACAAACCATCAAGTACGGGAGAAAATATAGTTAATGAAACAACTGCTCAGTGGGCATTAGATAAATCAATTTGTTATAAATATACGCATTCTGACACCAAGCAGCTTAAAACATTTTCTTTTTACTTTTTTTTTTTCAACAAAACGGTTCAAACACTTGATGGTTTATTGAAATTTTTTAACTTTTCAATTTACAAAGTTTGAACAGAACAACGTCTGTCGGGTCCTCTAGTAGTAAATATTTTCTTCATTTTAATTCATTTTCTGTCTTTGAATTTGTAAGTTTAATCAACTGAATTTTATTTTGTTATAAAAGAGAAGCACTTTAAATAATTTGCTTATGAGAAAATAATGGTAGTCCATCTAGATTGACTATTATT